>NW_020698380.1:311951-349539 GCF_002925995.2 Terrapene triunguis
TCGTATATGGTCACAGTTCTTTACACTCAAACTAATAGACTCCAGGGGCTGAAATTTAAAACTGCTGCCCCTACCACATTCTTTACATCTGTTGCCACTGTTTACTTTCCCAGGCAGTGGATCATGCTCAGGTGAGAATTTAATTGTCCCTTTGCCCCACCCCCAAGTCATCAAAGGATAGAACTGTTGGGGCAGAGGATACTAACTATGAACTGTTCTGTGCTCCCTGGAGTCTTGATGGGTGGATGAAAACAACATACAGATACTAGAAAATATCCCGTATCCTGATAGACTATAAGAACAATATAATAAGAGGCCATATGATGCCCTTGGGAGTCTCTCGGAAGGCTAGAAAATAGAAATTCACCTGAAATGAATTAAAATAGGAATAATTTTGGCCTACAATACACCAAAATATTCTAGGCTGAGTTTTGCCCTCAGTTATACTGGCACAATTTAATTGACTGTGTTTGAGATGTGCCAGTATAATTGAGAGCAAAATTTGGCCCTCTGATTTATATATTTTTTTAAAAATCCTAATTATGAATCACCTTATCATAAGCTGATAAAGCCTCAGCTGGAGTATTGTGTCCAGTTCTGGTTGCAGCATTTCAGGAAAAATGTGGAGAATTTGGAGAAAGTCCAGAGCCTGGACACGAGTCAGACAGCATTGTGTATAGACTGAAGGGGTTGGGGGTTGGGGGTTGGGCTTGAGCCTGAGCCTGGGTTTACATTGCAGTGTAGACATACAATTAGACATTTCAAAGTCAACTATGGAACTTCCTACCCAGGATTGGGTCCAACGTTAGGAGGAAGCATGGTCCAGACAAAATGAGCACAAGTTTGGGAATCCAAAGCTCTAATTCTGGCTCTGTCACCAGCTCACTGTGCTACCTTGAGTAAGTTATTTCACTTCGCTGCCTCAGTTTCACCATCTGTAAAATAATACCTACCTATTTTATAGAGGGCTGTGAGAACTGATCACTTAAAGTTCATAAAGTTCATTTCTGAGGTAAACAGGATGAAGTTTAACAAAGACAAATGCAAAGTGCTCCACTTAGGAAGGAACAATCAGTTTCACACATACAGAATGGGAAGAGACTGCCTAAGAAGGAGTACGGCAGAAAGGGATCTAGGGGTTATAGTGGACCACAAGCTAAATATGAGTCAACAGTGTGATGCTGTTGCAAAAAAAGCAAACATGATTCTGGGATGCATTAACAGGTGTATTGTGAGCAAGACACGAGAAGTCATTCTTCTGCTCTACTCTGCGCTGATTAGGCCTCAATTAGAGTATTGTGTCCAGTTCTGGGCACCGCATTTCAAGAAAGATGTGAAGAAATTGGAGAGGGTCCAGAGAAGAGCAACAAGAATGATTAAAGGTCTTGAGAACACTACCGATGAAGGAAGGCTGAAAGAATTGGGTTTGTTTAGTTTGGAAAAGAGAAGATTGAGAGGGGACATGATAGCAGTTTTCAGGTATCTAAAAGGGTGTCATAAGGGGGGAGAAAACTTGTTCACCTTAGCCTCTAAGGATAGAACAAGAAGCAATGGGCTTAAACTGCAGCAAGGGAGGTCTAGGTTGGACATTAGGAAAAAGTTCCTAACTGTCAGGGTGGTTAAACACTGGAATAAATTGCCTAGGGAGGTTGTGGAATCTCCATCTCTGGAGCTATTTAAGAGTAGGTTAGATAAATGTCTATCTGGGATGGTGTAGACAGTATTTGGTCCTGCCATGAGAGCAGGGGACTGGACTCTATGACCTCTCGAGGTCCCTTCCAGTCCTAGAATCTATGAATAAAGTACTTTGTAAATGTTAATCTAATCTGTGCTAAATAGTAGTGTTTTTGCTCTATAAAAATTGTGATACTTCCAAAATTAACACGACTTTCACAGAAATAATGGGAATGAATGCAAATTGGGTGTTAATCCAGATGTAGCCACTTTTAATTGAATTTTGTAAAAAAAATAATAATGTTTTTTTACACAAAATATGTGACAGAACAGAAATCAGTAACCTGGGAGGATTCTCTTCTCAAGTGAGTTTTTTTCTTTTTAAAACTGCTTTCAGTTTCTTGGCCAGATTTGGCTCTGATACTGAGCTGTCCTCAATGCCAGAAGAGGTGAAGGAGGTAAACGAGGGTGCTTTCAGCCTATGCCAGCTATCACCAATTCCCAGAGCACAGTCATGCTGATGCCAAGTGTTGCGTGTTTGACTTTAATAACGATTCGAGATTGTCAAATAACATACTGAAATGGAACGATGATCTTTGATTAAATAAATCAGAGATTAGTGCAGTGCTCTACAGAAAGAATAGATACATTGCCACACTTGGTGTAAGGTAAAGAGCTGGCTTCTGTATCTCTCTTCTCTTTACCTGGTGGGATGCCGGCAGTTTGCTCTCCCCCACCTAATTCCCAAAACATTTGTCTCTTTTTATAGGGTATGAGATAAAGAAACCCCTTTTCGGAGGAAAAAATACTTTTCCATGATTAATTTCACTGTGTCCTCTTTTGGTATTTTCAATTTATAGAATTTATTTTATGGTCTCTCTCTAGGTTACTTGATCGGTAAGCTAATGTGAATTCTAATCTGGTTATTTTTACTGTTTCATCCCTCACAGAACCCATCTGTACTAACCCAGTCCATTACAGAAAACATCTGCCCTAACAAGTATTCCTTATCGGTCATCCAGTTTTGTTTATAGTTCTGTAGCCACTTCTAGTAGTTTGATGGGGGCGTGATTTCCCTAGACACCTCTCTTCCCAGACTTAGAAGTACTAGCCATAATGAAGTACAGTCTGATATCTGATCACCTGAAGATCCTGAATTCAGGTCACTCACAGATTAATAACCAACATTCTCTTGCTTTAGGATTAAAACATATTTTGCTAATACTGTAAAGATTTTGGAAGAATAGTTTAATATGTGAAAAAAAATTAACATACAACAGAAGGAGGACTAAAAAGTTTACTGTTTACTAACAGGTACTACACAGGGCTTTTCCTTGGCCATTCCTACATGACCCCTCCATGGGAGTGGGGAGAGGCTGTATGAGGTTGTCATAGAGACAGCTCCACCGGGGGGTTTCCCTTATGTCAGGTTTATATGCCTCTTAAGGCTTTAGGTTCAGAAAACTGGAGATTCATGTAACAGATGTAATGTCCTAGTGTGCATATTCAGTCAGTGTGCATAAATAAATAATTGCTTCACCCCTACCATAAAAGTCTATCGCTTCTCCTCTCTTGGTTTCTCTCCGTCTCCCCTACCTCTTTTTCTGCCTCACCATATAGCTCTTTGGAATTTACGCCTCCCCCTCTCTGGCTTCCTCAATCTTCCTTCTCTTCCTGCCCCAGCTAAAAGAGTGGCTTAAAGGGGCTGCAGTGCAGTGAAGCGAAGCATCAGACCCAATGATGCACTACCATTACTTTCAGCTTTTTGTTTAGTTTACAATGTAAAATGCTTTTAACCTAGTTAGTGAGCAGCTAAAGATTGTAGACAGATGACGAATGATATGCAAGGCCTGTATACATTGCAGCAAGATGGTTTTAAACCATAAGGCCCTGACAATGCCTTTATATGTTGTTGGAATAATTTAAAGGCATATTTAAAGCATCAAAGGGATCCAGCCAAGTGTAATTGTTTAAAAAAATAAATTTTTTCATCACTCAGTAATTTGCAGAAGTGTTTTCAGAGCTTGAAAATATATTATTATTCTCTAATGATCTTATATTTTTCCATGTGGCAAGCTTTCTTTTAATTCCTTACATTTTTAATGGACTCTGAAATTAACATGTGGTAGTTTGCACACCTGTATTAACCATGCTGTCATCACAGCTTTGGGAACAGGGTTTGTTAACCTACTACTTTTCTACTGGTTCTGTTGTAGCTAGATATAAACCATCATAATTAACAATGGCCATAGTCCAACCTGGGTTGCACTAGGAGGTGTGGAGTGTGCCGGGGCATAAGTCATTTTGCCATCATATGGGAAGGGAGCTAAAAGCAGTTGAGAGTGGGTGGATGGTGGTAATACCCAATGGGTTTCGTGTGACTGCTTCGAACAGAAGCAGCATGTATCTCCTGTTCAGCACCTGCTGCACACCACAACTTGTGCAAGTGAAGCCAGAGCCATGTTGTGACCTTCTGCTCAGGACACCCACAACTGTAAGTCTCTGTGTTAACCCCTCTGACTTAGCAAGAGTGAGCTTTACTGGAGATTCAACAGTGTGTCAGCTCCCTGCCACCCCAGTCTGTCTACCTCACCAGCAAACTCCTCGAGACTGCCAGTCTGAACCTTGTCTTGCAACTTACGATCAGTTCCCCAGAAACATCTTTCTGCAGTGTCCAGTCACTCCCACTGGAACACTCACAGAAATTAGGTTCTCTCTTAAGAGGCAGAAAACTTATCTGAAGCCTCACACTTCATTTTAATACACAGCACTGAGATGGTTTTGTAATAAAACAAAAATAAGTTTATTGATAAAGAACACAGATTTAAGTGATACTAAGCAAGAGAAAAAGACACAGGAATGGATACGAACAAAACACGATTGCTAGTGTCTAAGTCTCCATAGATTACAAACTTGGTGTCAGGCAACTACTCACCTACAGTCAGTTTCCCAGAGGATTCAGTCCACATGGTTGAAGGATCCAAGATTTCACAGATTCCAAGAGCTCTGGTCTCCTTTGTCCGTTAAGTGGTGGATAACTAAAAATGGCTTTTTTCTCCTTAGTATAACACAAAGTCCATTGTCTCTACCTCAAAAGCCAAGAAAGTGTCCTGGGGTGCATACAGTATCCCCTGGGGTGTTTATTAAGTTGTCTCCTCCACTGCTCGTTAGCTTGATGGCTTTGTTTACCTTATATGTAAATGTACTTTCATTGTCTTCTGCCTGTAATCAAGCCACTGAGTTAAATCTGTATTCCTTTGTCTAGGCTTTGTCAGGCATGATGTATGTACTACCTCCCAAAATACATTTTAAGAACATTTTTCCAGCACACGTATCTAACCCTTTGTATACAACCCATACCTATACCATGCAGGGATTTTCGGGGCCAGCATGTCACCAGTTTACATGTGACACCTTACATGACACCTTTTAGATACATAATGTGACAACGGTGTGTTGGCGGTAGTGAGTGTGTCAGGCGTGACACGAGTTACAGGATGGTGGGCCCTCTGCCAGCTGGCAATGAGGGGGCTTCCAGGGTCACACAGGCCTCCAAGACTGTGCTGTGGTACAGATAGTGCTGCCAAACCTTTAGCCACAGGCAGCACCACCCCACCAGAGACAGATCAAAATGCTAGTACTGTAATTACATTACAGTAGTACTGAGAGATTACAAATGAGATCAGGTTCCCATAATGCTAGGTACTGTGAAACTACATACTAAGACAGTCTTTGGCCTGAAGAGCTTACAATCCAAACAGACAAAGGGTAGGAGAAGCATGAGAAAGGGGAACTGAGGCACAGATGGACTACGTGATTTGCTCAAGGTCACAGAGTTTGACAGGGCTGGGATTTGAATCCAGTAATTATGTTCATAGCACACACAAACAGAAGTTAGATAGAACATACATATTCTTACTGGAAGGCTGCAACATAACACTACTTTGTTTCTTAGAATCCAGAACAATAACACACACCAACCCAAAAACAGAGAAAAAAAACAAGCTGCTCCCTAAAGCAGTGAGACACAGTTCACCCCACCTTGCTTTAAACTGGCTCCATTCAGACTGTCTTTCTGACTCAGATGACCCAGATTGTGGAGGACAAGATGCTCTGTCATTCCTCCTGAGGAGTCAGGATGGTGGTTCTTCGAGTGCTTGCTCATGTCCATTCAGCTTAGGTGTGTGTACTCGCCACATGCACCGGTGCTGGAAGTTTTCCCTTCAGCAGTATCCATAGGGGACCGGCTCCAGTGTCCCCTGGAGTGGCGCACACATGTCACGGTATATAGTGTGCCACCGGTTCCCGCCACCCTCCGTTCCTTCTTGCCACCAGTGGCGGTGCTGGAACTGTTGCTGCTTCAGCTAGTGCTGTTGCTGCTCATTCGTACGAACTAGTTCTCTCTTGTATTATAGTGTCTATAGTTTTCTGTTAGTGTTTATAAATCCCTTAGCTATAGTTAGAGACTTCATAGGTCCCGAATGGGACTTTGCCTCAGGACAGGGGATGCCCTGGTCCCCAGACTTTATGCCCTGTGATCGCTGCAAGAGGCCCATGCTGAGTAGTGATCCACACAGCAGTTCTCTGCATTGCTTGGGTGAAGGACATGTTAGTGAGAAGTGCAAAATTTGCAAGTCCTTCAAGCCAAGGACTAAGAAGGAGCGCGATATTCGTTTAAGAACTCTCCTTATGGAGTTGGCTCTCACCTTGGCCCCAGAGCAATGCTCTGACTCGGCACCGTGTACCATGGCCTTGGTATGCAGCGCCCCACTGGGACCGTTTTCTGGCAGGTACTGGTCCCCATCTGTGGCTCCGACCAAGAAGCCTAAGAAGGTGGGGCGAGGCCGGTCTCCAACCTCCTGCAAGGGAAAGGATAAGGCTGGGTGTGAGCAAGGTCTCGTGCCAGGCAACTCTTCACCCACGTCAGGACCTTGGGCCCAAGATCCGGTGGAGCAGTGTAGTCCAACCTGCTCGCCGCCAGCTACCCCGGATAGCGGCAGAGGCCTCCGGCAGCTCCTGGTGCTGTACACGCCAGAGGCCTTGCAGGCAGCACAGGAGATCATGTCCCTCCTGGTGCCACCCACACCGGCTCCTGTGGTTCCCTGGTCATGGGGCAAACCTGCATTCAGACTGCTGCGATCCCCAGCTCAGCGGCACCATTCCCCATCGCGGGGAATGTCCCACCAGTGCTCACCCTCCCGTAGCTGCCACGCATCTGATCATGAAAGGCAGACATAGCGCAGCCCCATTCGGTCCCTGGACCTTGGGCATGGACAGAGAGGCTCGAGGCGCAGCTTGCCCACTACTGGGCACAGATCTTTGGAGGCACTCTTCCCTCGGCAGGAGTACCGGTTCCGGCACCCGGTATCTCTGAAACAGTGGTACTACTCCAGGGACCTGTCGAGGGATCGATGTTGCCTTTCCTCAGACCATCGCTGATCCCCTAAGAGGGCATCACCACATGCGGGCACTTCCCAACACCAGGCCCGTTCCAACTCCCGGTGCTGTGCCTCATCCCAGTCCTACGCCTCTCGCTTGACAAGTGGATCGCCGGCTCCAAGCCATCGCAGATCCGTCAAGTGCCACCAGTCCCTGAGAAACCCACTCCAGATCGGACTCCAGGCGGAATGACCGGCACCGGTCGGGACGGAGCCACTGCGCCGCTCCGTCCTGGTTATTGGGCAGCAACCGCTCAGGATCCAGCCCTGGTTTGGAGCAAGGTTCCCTGACAGCGGGATGAGCTCTGGTACGAGCGGTACTGGCTACATTGTCGGCACTGATACCGGCCCCGTAGCCTCAGGCCATGGTACCCATGGAACTCATGGGGGTTCACCCAGACCTCCCAGGCCACCCACTCGGTGTCTGGAGCCTCAGAGAGACCAGCTGCCTCTCCCTTCCGCCCTCCTCCGGTGCAAGAAGCCTCAGGCGCAGGGACCCCGCAGATCCAAGAGGGAGTAGAGGACCAAGCCACTGGGCCACCAATGCTAGTGGAGGACCCTATGGCACCAGCATCTTTCTCGTTGTCACCTGATGAGGCTATAATGGGGCCCCCTCCCCCGATTCCTCTGGATGATGCTAAAGTTCACCAGGAACTACTGAAGAGGCTCGCTGCCAACCTGGGCCTTCAGGCGGAGAAGCTAGAGGAGCCTTTGGACTCTTTCTTCGATGTCCTCTGCTCCACAACACCAGCCAGGGTGGCTCTGCCCCTTCATGATGGGTCTCTAAGATCACTAAAGCCCTGTGGCAAACTCCCTCCTCCATGCCACCCATCTCCAAGAGGGCTGAACGCAAGTACTTTGTGCCATCCAAAGGCCATGAGTACCTGTACACCCACCCTTCTCCCAACTCCCTAGTGGTAGAGATGGTTAACCACAGGGAGCTACAAGGTCAACCCTGGGCTACCCCTAAGAATAAAGACTCCAAGAGACTAGACTTGTTTGGGCATAAGGTTTATTCATCCTGTAGTCTCCAGTTGAGGGTGGCCAATCATCAATCCCTCCTGGAATGCTATGATTTTAACATGTGGCAGGTCATGGCCAAGTTCAAGGGCTCTCTTCCTGAGGCTTCCAGGAAAGAGTTCCGGGCTATTATGAAGGAGGGCATGACTGCGGCCAGGGCAACGCTCCAGGCGGCGTCAGATGCAGCAGACACCGCCACCTGAATCATGGCCTCAGCAGTCACCATGCACCGGGCATCCTGGCTGCTTGTCTCTGGCTTATCCACGGAGGCTCAGCAGTTGATGCAAGACCTTCCCTTCAATGGGCAAGCCCTGTTTGTGGGACAGACGGACAATAAGCTCCATGGCCTAAAGGACTCCCGAATGACCCTTAAAATGCTGGGCCTGTATGTTCTCGGCCTGCCCGCAAGCGGTTTAAGCCGCAGCAACCTCAGGGCCAGGGGAGCCACCCTCGCCAAGAGCCTCCCCGTAAGAAATCCAGAGGCTACAAGAGGAGTCCTACCCAACAGCCCTCGCAGGCCTCTCAGTCGAGCTCGACCCTCTATAAGCAGGCAAGCAAGTGCTCATTTTGAGGGTACGCCCGAGGGCAACCTACTGGATTGTTCCCCGGATCCTCCTTCCCCTATTTTTTGCCAACCGCCTTTCTTCTTTCCTCCCTGTATGAGCATCTATAACATCAGACTGATGGGTCCTCAGTACAGTGGTGCGGGGTTACACTCTTTCTACCCCTCCTTCCCACTCCCCCACCCCGTCCCTCTTCATGGACTCTTCTCACAAGAGTCTCCTCACGCAGGAGGTAGAAGGGTTACTGCAGCTAGGTGCGGTGGAGGTCGTTCCTCCGGAGTACAGGAACAAGGGGTTCTAGTCCTGCTACGTTTTAACTCCAAAAGCCAAGGGCGGTCTGTGCCCTATCCTGGACCTGCGAGACCTGAACCGCTTCCTAGCAAAGCTGAAGTACTTTCACATCACCATCTGTGAGGGACACAGATGCTTCCTCCATTTTACGGTAGGTCTCAACCACTGTCAGATTGTGGTCCTCCCATTTGGCCTAGTGACAGCACCACGGGTATTTACCAAGTGTATATTGCTGGTGGCTGCTTACCTCAGATGTTGGGGTATCCAGATTTACCCATACCTTGATGACTGGCTAGTCAAGGGCAGCTCCAGGTCCCAGGTCCAAAGGCATGTCGTGATGCTGTTGGCCACCTGCCATCACCTCAGCCTGTTGATAAACGACAAAAAATCCACATTCGTTCTGGTGCAGAGGATAGAGTTCATCGGAGCGGTGCTTGACTCAACCTGTGCCAGGGCGTTCCTGCCGCTGGAGAGATTCAAGGCACTGACAGACCTCATCGTGGATATCTCCGCATTGCCCCAACCATGGCCAGGGTTTGCTTGCGCCTCCTAGGTCACTGGCAGCGTGTACATATGTGGTGCATCACGCCAGGCTCCAGATGCGACCTCTGCAGCAATGGCTGGCGACAGAGCTGGCCCTAGGTTTTTTACCGCCCCAAGCAAAAAATTTTTTGCCTGCCCCCCACTCCAGCCCTGGGCTTTCCCCTCGACCCGCACCCCCTGCCGCCCCAATCCTGGGCTCTCCCCCCCCACTCCACCCGCACCCCCTGCTGCCCCAACCCTGGGCTCTTCCCCCCCCGCCCCCCACCCCACCCGCACTGCCTGCCGCCCCAACGCTGGGCTTTCCCCCACCAGCTCTGACTCCGCCCGCTCCCCCCTCGCCTCCAGCCGGTCCAGCGCTGGCAGGGTCGGGGTAAGCAGCTGGGCTCCCGGGCCACGCCTCAGCCCAGGGTCCCTCCAGCCGGGGCTCCCGCCTCCAGGACCAGCCGGGACCGGGGAGGACAGAGCCGGGGGACCGCCCCGGCAGGGGGCTGAGGAGCCGGGGCAGGGCAGCCCCAGAGGGAGCGGAGCCCCGGAGAGTGGGACGCGGGCCCCTCACGGCAGCGCCCCGCCCTCTATGGCCCTGCTGCTGCTGCTGCTGCTTCTGGCCATCCTGCCGCAGTCCCTGGGCGGCTCTGGCCACTTCGCCCAGCCCCGGCTGCGGCTCTGGGGGGTGGCCGCCCTGTGGCACCTGCAGGCGGCTCCGTGTGCCCCGAGGGGCTGCCCCCAACCCGAGTGTCCCACGCTCGGAGGCCGTCCGGCCATAAGGTGCAGGCACTGCTCCCCGACGCGAACCGCAGCGGTCCCAGGGCGCCCCCGGTGCAGGACGGTTTGCTGCTGCCAGGGCTGGCTCTAGGCTTTTGCTGCCCAAGCACCAAAAAAAAAAAGAGGCTGGCTGGAATGCCGCCCCTGAAAATGTGCCGCCCCAAGCACCTGCTTGGTTTGCTGGTGCCTGGAGCCGGCCCTGGCTGGCGACGGTCTACTCCCAGTCCAAGGACCACCTGGAAAAGGTTGCTACCTTCCCCGCGTTGATACTTACCTCGCTGCAATGGTGGACCGACCCTGACAAAGTCCTGGAAGGAGTTCCCTTCATCAGCACTCCTCACTCAGTTGTGTTGGTTTCGGACGCCTCGGACCTCGGCTAATGGGTGCACCTCAGCACCCTCCAGTTCCAAGGTATGTGGTCCCCAGAGGAAACGACGCTACATATAAATGACAAAGCGCTCAGGGCGGTGCGCAGGGCATGCATGGTCTTCCTACTTCACCTGTCGAGAAAAGTGGTCAGAGTCCTGATGGACAACATAGCCTCAATGTTCTACATCAACAGACAAGGGGGAGCGGGATCCTTGGCCCTCTGCCAAGAGGCAGTCCAGCTCTGGGACTTTTGCATTGACTATGGAATCCACCTAGAAGCGTATCACCTTCCGGGTAACAAGAACACCTAAGCAGGGACTTCTCTCATCACAAGTCGGTGCTCCACCCAGAGGTAGCCAGCATGATCTTCCAGAGATGGGGAACTCCTCAAGTGGATTTGTTTTCCACCAGGCAGAACAGGAGGTGCCACAGGTTTTGCTCCAGATGGGATTTGGGCAAGGGCTCCCTCTCAGACGCCTTCCTCCTGCCATGGGCGGGAAGCCTGATGTACACATTCCCTCCGATTCCGCTCATCAGCAAGGTCCTAGCAAAAATCAAGAGAGACAAGGCTCAGGTTATCATGATTGCCCTGGCATGGCATTGCCAGCACTGGTTCGGGACGCTATCGAGCCTGGCAGCGATCCCTCCATGGCCCCTGCCGAACCGATCAGACCTGCTGTCACAGAATCACAGTTGACTCTTGCACCCAACCTCATGTCCCTCCACCTCACGGCGTAGATGTGGCATGGCTGAATCCTGAGGAATGGGCCTGTTCGAAAGGGGTCCAGAGGATCCTCCTCGAGCGTAGAAAGCCATCGACTAGACAGACTTACCTGGCAAAGTGGTCGAGGTTCTCCCGCTGGGTGGCTGAACAAGGCATCTCCCCTTCTCATTCTTCGGTGCAGTCGATATTGGACTACCTGCTTCATTTGAGGAACTGGGCCTGACACACTCCTCTATCAGGGTGCGTCTGGCGGCCATTTCCACCTTTCATCCACCCATCCAGGGGCAGACGGTGTACTCCCATGACATGACAGTCAGGTTCAGGTCTCGAGAGACTTTTTCCTCAAGTTTGGTCCCCGGTCCCTCAGTGGGATCTCAACTTGGTTCTGTCCATGCTCAGAGTCCTGCCCTTTGAGCCTTTGGCCTTGTGCTCCCTGTCTCACCTATCGTGGAAGGTCGCTTTCCTGGTGGCGGTGACGTCAGTGAGGCGAGTCTCCGAGCAGCGTGCCCTGACCTCAGAACCACCATACACGGTCTTCTATAAGGACAAGGTCCAGCTCCGGCCCCACCCAGCCTTCCTTCCCAAGGTGGTGTCTACTTTTCACATGAGCGAGGACATCTTCCTTCCAGTCTTCTGCCCTAAGCCCCACGAAACTAGTGAAGAGAGGCACCTCCACGCTTTGGACCTAAGAAGGGCCCTGGCTTTCTATCTAGGTTGGACAAAGCCTTTCTGTAAGTCGACTCAGCTTTTCATCTCTACAGCTGATAGGATGAAGTGCCTCCTGGTGTCAACACAGAGGATTTCTAACTGGATCACCTCTTGCATTCGGACCTGCTACAAGTTGGCGGGAGTCCCTCCGCCGCTGATCATCATCGCCCACTCGACCAGAGTGCAGGCATCTTTGGCGGCCTTCCTGGACATCTGTCGAGCCACGACGTGGTCCTCGGTGCACATGTTTCATGGCCCACTATGCCAGCACTCAGCAGGTCAGGGCAGCGCTGGGTTCGGCAGACCGGGGGGAACCAGTGGCGCCCTATATACTGTGGCATGTGTGCGCCACTCCAGGGGACGCCAGAGGTGGTCCCCTCTGGATACTGCTGAGGGGAAAAACTTCCGGCACCAGTGCATGTGGTGAGCACACACACATAAGTTGAATGGACATGAGCAACACATCTCGAAGAACACTAATTACAGAAAAGGTAACTGTCTTTTTTCATTTTATCACAGCATTGGCTGGGGCACACTGCATGCTTCCTCTCCCCCACCCCCTCAATATGCCAGATCTCCTGTTACTAGGAAACCTCCACCCATAAATATATCAAAAACATTCACACAGACACCAGGTCTAGACACATAACCCATTCCTTTCCCTTCCTGGTCCTCCTAGCATCCCCAGGCTGGCCTGAAATAGGAATCTGGGGCAGGTGAAAGGGTGCAGCATATCATACTCAATCTTGGGCTTTGCTGCCAGGGAGGCCATTTCAGATGGCTTTGTGGAGCCTTTGTGATGCCACAGTTAAAATTGTACCAAATTACCTAACAAGGCTAGATTGCAATCCTGCCTGCCGCTGCTTGGGGTGGGAGAAGGGCCTCTCTATGCTTATTTCCGCTACCCCACCCAAATTCATCCCTAGAGCAACATGCAGGATTTTGTCCAATTATGGGTTTGTTTGTTTTTAATTTACTGCAACGTTTCATTTTTTATTAATCTTTACTCGGAATGCAAATAAAATTTTATATACTTTGATGCAAATGCCCAGGTAAATCACATTCAGTCCAAATGTAGTTAGCTAATGATGGTGTTATCTTTCTTTAATTAGATTACCCTTCCCTTACTCATGGAAGGGATCCCATTGAAGTCAATTGCCGCCTTCAGTCCTATTCTATAGAACTTTTTCATAATGTTGAACTTCATATAGTGCAGAAAAACATAAGAACATAAGAATGGTCAGACCAAAGGTCCATCTAGCCCAGTATCCTGTCTTCCGACAGTGGCCAATGTCGGGTGCCCCAGAGAGAATGAACAGAACAGGTAATCATCAAGTGATCCATCCTCTGTCGCCCATTCCTAGCTTCTGGCAAACAGAGGCTCGGGACACCATCCCTTCCCATTCTGGCTAAAAGCCATTGATGGACCTATCCTCCATGAACTTATCTAGTTCTTTTTTGAACCCTGTTATAGCCTTGGCCTTCACAACATCCTCTAGCAAGTAGTTCCACAGGTTGTGTGAAAAAAATGCTTCCTTTTGTTTGTTTTAAACCTGCTGCCTATTAATTTCATTTGATGAACCCTGGTTCTTGTGTTATAAGAAGAAGTAAATAACACTTCCTTATTTACTTTCTCCACACCGGTCATGATTTTATAGAACTCTATCATGTCCCTTAGTCATCTCTTTTGCAAGCTGAAAAGTCACGTCTTATTAATCTTTCCTCATATTGTTCCATACCCCTAATCATTTTTGTTGCCCTTTCTGAACCATTTCCAATTCCAATATATCTTTTTTGAGATGGGGCGCCCAGATCTGCACACAGTATTCAAGATGTGGGCGTACCATGGATTTATATAAAGGCAATATGATATTTTCTGTCTTATTATCTATCCCTTTCTTAATGATTCCCAACATTCTGTTTTTTTGACAGCCGCTGCACATTGAGTGGATGTTTTCAGAGAACTATCCACAAAGACTCCAAGATCTTTCTTGAGTGGTAACAACTAATTTAGACCCCATCATTTTATAGGTATAGTTGGGATTATGTTTTCCAATGTGCATTACTTTGCATTTATCAACACTGAATTTCATCTGCCATTTTGTTGCCCATTCACCCAGTTTTGAGAGATCCTTTTGTAGCTCTTCACGGTCTGCCTTGATACAAAACTACTCAAGATAGTTAAGTCCATCTGCAAATTTTGCCACCTCACTGTTTACCCCTTTTTTCAGATCATTTATGAATATGTTGAATAGGACAGGTCCCAGTACAGACCCCTGAGGGACACCACTATTTACCTCTCTCCATTCTGAAAACTGGCCATTTATTCCTACCCTTTGTTTGCTATCTTTTAAACAGTTACCAGTCCATGAGAGGACCTTCCCTCTTATCCCATGGCAGCTTACTTTGCTTAAGAGTCTTTGGTGAGAGACCTTGTCATAGGCTTTCTGAAAATCTAAGTACACTATATCCACTGGATGCCCCTTGTCCACATGCTTGTTGACCCCCCTCAAAGAATTCTAGTAGATTGGTGAGGCATGATTTTCCCTTTACAAAAACCATGTTGACTCTTCTTCAACAAATTATGTTCATCTATGTGTCTGACAATTTTGTTCTTTACTATAGTTTCAACCAGTTTGACTGGTACTGAAATCAGGCTTACCAGCCTTTATTTGCTGGGATCACCTCTGGAGCCCTTTTTAAAAATAGGCATCACATTAGCTGTCCTCCTGTCATTTGCTACAGATGCTGATTTAAATGATAGGTTACAAACTACAGTTAGTAGTTCTACAATTACACATTTGAGTTCCTTCTAGCGATGCTAACTTTCTAATCGCACAAAACTGAACATCACTTCCCCACCCCTTCTGCGAGGCCTCACCCCTGCCCCACCCCTTCTCAGAGGCCCCACCCCCACTCACTCTATCCCCTCTCCCACCATCGCTCGCTCTTCCACAGTCTCACTCACTTTCACTGGGCTGGGGCAGGGGGTTGGGGTGTGGGAGGGGGTGAGGGCTCCAGCTGGGGGTGCAGGCTCTGAGGTGGGGCTGGGGATGAGGAGTTTGGGATGCAGGAGGGGGCTCAGGGATGGGGCTGGGGATTGGGGTGCAGGAGGAGGTGCGGGGTGCAGGGCTGAGGCAGAGGGTTGAGGTGCAGGAGGGAGCTCAGGGCTGGGGCACAGGGTTTGGGTGCAAGCTCTGGGAGGGAGTTAGGGGAGGGAGGAGGCTCTGTCCTGGGGCTGGGGGTTGGGGTGAAGGAGGGGGATCGGGGCACGAGCTCAAGCCAGGTGGCACTTACCTCTGGCATTTTCGTGTTGGCGGCGCAGCAGGGCTAAGGCAGGCTCCTTGCCTGTCCTGGCACCACGCAGCTCCCGGAAGCAGCCGGTGTATCCCTGCGGCCCCTAGGTGGAGAGGCCGGGGGCTCTAAACACTGCCCGTGCCCGCAAGCACTGTCGCCACAGCTCCCATTGGCCGCGGTTCCCGGCCAATGGTTGCTGTAGAGCCAGCGCTGGGGGCAGGGCAGCACGCAGAGCTTCCCTGATCATCCCTCTTAGGGGCCGCAGGGACATGCCATCTGCTTCCAGGAGCTGCGCGGAGCCAGGGTAGGCAGGGAGCCTGCCTTAGCCCCGCTGCACTGCCGATCGGACTTTTAACAGCCCAGTCAGTGGGAGTTCCGGGAGTTCCGGTCGAAAACTGGACGCCTGCCAACCTACTTCCTTTAGAACTCTTGGGTGAGTACCATATGGTCCTGGTGACTTATTACTGTTTAGTTTATCAGTTTGTTCTAAAACGTCCTCTAATGACATAGCAATCTGCGACAGTTCCTCAGATTTGTCACCTAAAAAGATATACAGTCTTAACTTTGTTCTTTTGTGTTTATGATTCATCTGTACATCAGTCTTTTCAAGGTCTATCTTCTGATTAAAGAAAAACATTGTTAGTAGGGTTGTCAATTAATCTCAGTTAACTCAAGCGATTAACTCAAAACAAATTAGCTTGATTAAAAAATTAATCGTGATTAATCACAAGTTGAATCGCACTCTTAAACAATAATAGAATACCAGTTGAAATTTATTATAAATATTTTTGATGTTTTTCTACATTTTTAAATATATATATTTAAATTACAACACAGAACTGAGTGCCAGCTAGTTCTTATGTAATGGGACAGGGTAACTAAGAGGGCTTCTGTACCATTTATAATTGCATATTCTGCTGTCATGAAATCCTCCTTATTCTACTTCTTTTCAAAGGTCCAAACACTGGCCCTATGCAAAGCTAAAGTAATGGGCTTTTTATAGAGATGTTCTGCGATGCTTGATGGGATAGAATCCTGTTCCCACATCCCATGTTAGTTTTGGCAGGATTTACATAGCTGCAGAACTCCTGGCTAAACCGTTGATTCCTTCCATGCCAGCACAGATGCTGCCCCTGTGGAGTATAGCTCAATGGCTATGATGTAGTCCCTCATCTTTGGGCTCCCCACATCCTGTTCTGCTCTCCATCTCCCAACCCATCCCTATGGAGTGGAACCCCTTCCGTTTCCTTTGCCTATTAATCTGAATATGACATGAAGGTTGGCAGACAGATTTGGCCAGACTAAATGTTCTTAATCTTCTTTAGCTGCTCCGTGTATTGAAAACTCTTCCCACAATCTCCATGCGCCCCTAATGGTCTTCTAGATGGCTTTTTTGTCCTTATTGTAATTCTACTGTGTCATTTTTGAGATGAGATCACCACACCTTAATGCACTATTCAAAGTTAGGATGCACCAAGGATTTTGATAAGGGCATTATAACATTTTTATTATTATTCTTTATTTTCTTCTTAATCCACCTCAATATTGTGCACACATTTTTTTGGCTTCTGTTACACATTGAGCAGATATCTTCAATCAGCTGTCCTTAATGACTCCTAGATCTTTTTCCTGAGAGGTTACAAGTTACTAATTCAGAATTCGTCAGTGTGTATGCGTAGTTTAATTTGTTCTTTCTAATAGACATTACCTTGCAATTTTCTACATTGAATTTCATCTTGTCGTCATATTGCCCAATCACTTGTTATGATAGGTCCTTCTGCAGTGCCTCAGAATTATACACACAAGCTTCTGAGCTCTTTATCCTGTTGTTTTTCCTGTCAATATAATAAAGGAGTAATTTAAGAGAGGCAGGAGATCAACCCATTATCCCAATGGAAAAATCCTACACAATTTAATAGAGAAGAACTCAGTTGGGTTCTATATAAATTACTCTTAAAATCTATAGAAACATATTTAGTAAAGAATGACATCTGTTCTACAGGTTTTAAAAAAACATCTTATGGTGTTCTATGGCAGGAATACAATTTTCTGTTAAATTCTATAGATGGTCCAAAAAACCACTTAGAAAGTTCATAATTTTCTTTTAAATTCTGTAGGACTTTCCCCAGGGATATAGTCACAATCAATCAATGGTACCATATCTTATCAGTGATTTCTAATACTAAATTGCACTATGACTGAGAAAATCAGAATTTTAAGAAGGTCCTTGGTGTGCTAGGATTATTCCTGTCTAGTAGCAGACTTTGTCTATCTGTATGAGAAACAATACCAATATCCAGGCAGGTGATGGTGTCAGATGATTCACTGGTTGCTGGATTATGTCTCAGGCTCTAATCTTGCATTGAGGACAGCATGTGTGTACCTCTGGGTCTGGGAGGTCCTCATTGCCATATCAGGGGCCTAGTTGTTACTGCTGTTTTATATGTGATTTGGCTGGAGTAACTGCAATTCCTTTGTTCTCCTTTAAGTGCAGACACTTGTCACTGTATCAGCTTTCCCTAAGGTATTAATTAGTAACACAATAAATGTTCCACGAGGAACCTACGATTAAACCCATTTTTAAAGGTGTTTCTTTATTTCCTTTCCTCTTATTATTAAGAACAAAATTGTGTTTCCAATTTAAAATAAATCTGCTGTGACAGACCCAGACCAGTGGAGTACAGGAGTCTGGTAGAGGGCAAATATACTGGTCACTGGATGAGTAGTTTTCTGTTCCCTGAGTGACCAGAGCAGGTGCTGCACTAGAGTAATCAGGAACCTGCTAGAACCGGTTAAGGCAGGCAGGCTAATTAGGACACCTGGAGCCAATTAAGAAGAAGCTGCTAGAATCAATTAAGGCAGGCTAATCAGGGCACCTGGGTTTTAAAAGGCGCTCACTTCAGTTTGTGGTGCGAGTGTGAGGAGCGGGGAGCAAGAGGCGCAAGGAGCTGAGAGTGAGAGGGTGTGCTGCTGGAGGACTGAGGAGTACAAGCCTTATCAGACACCAGGAGGAAGGTCCTGTGGTGAGAATAAGGAAGGTGTTTGGAGGAGGCCATGGGGAAGTAGCCCAGGGAGTTGTAGCTGTCATGCAGCTGTTACAGGAGGCACGATAGACAGCTGCAGTCCACAGGGCCCTGGGCTGGAACCCGGAGTAGAGGGTGGGCCCGGGTTCCTCCCAAACCTCCCAATTGACCTGGATTGTGGGTTCTTCCAGAGAGGAAGGTCTCTGGGCTGTTCCCCAACCCACATGGTGAATCTCTGAGGCAAGAAAATCCGCCAATAAGCGCAGGACCCATCAAGATAGAGGAAGAACTTTGTCACAATTGGTGTCAGGGGTGGGATTTGGTGTGCACATTGCAGCGGAACAAGGAGGGTGATTTAAAAAAAAAAAGGGAGAGGGTTTATTTTTTTCCCCACCACAATGGATGACATAGTACGGGCACTGATACAAGCTACGGCGGCCCAGCAAGAGGCTACCCGTGTCCAGGCAGCCGCCCAACAGGAGGCAGTGCGGCTGCAGCAAGAGACTAATTGCCTGCTGATGGACCATGCTGCTCAAGACTGAGCTATGTTGTGGGAACTGGTAAACCAGGTAAAGTCCCTTACAGAGCTGAATCGCGACCATGATGGGACGTGTCTCATACGGGCCAGCCATTGGCTGCAGAAAATGACACGGGAGGATGATGTAGAGGCATACCTTCTGGCCTTTGAGAGGACAGCCCTACAGGAGGCCTGGCCTCGAGATCAGTGGTCTGGCATCCTTGCCCCATTCCTGTGTGGGGAGGCCCAGAAGGCCTACCATGATCTGCCTGAAGAGGCTGCGGCAGACTACCCCCAGCTGAAAGCAGAGATCCTGGCCAGATCTGGGGTAACGACAGCAGTGCGGGCCCAGCAGTATCACGGTTGGAGGTACCAGGAAGACAAAACCCCGCGGTCCCAATTGTATGACCTCATCCATCGCGCATAAAAGTGGTTGCAAACAGAGTCCCGGAGTCCAGAAGAGATACTAGCAGTTCTGGTCATCGACTGATACATGAGGGGACTACTGCCAGACCTTTGTGCCTGGGTAAGCCAGAATGAACCCTCCACCTATGATGAGGTTGTCGCCCTGGTAGAGAGGCGAAGGACAGTGAGGGAGCTGACCCAACCAGTTAAGGAAGAGGCACCCCGGGTTAAACTAGCAGCACCAAGCCCTAAAGTTCGGGTGACTAGGCCACCAGATGGGCCCAGGTGGAAAAAGAGAGAGGCTGAAGGCCCATCAGAGGCCACAAAGAGTTGGAGCACTGAGGGAGAAGAGGATCGTGATGTTAGACTGCCCAAACCAAGAGACCGGGGAACGCCTAAGGCTCCATACAGATGTTATGCCTGCGGGGAGTCGGGACACATAGCTGCACAGTGTCCCAATGCCGAGGAGCCTATGCAATCTTCTCTGAAATATCCCCAGATTTGTTCTCCACTCCCAGACAGGGTAGAAAGACATAAAGGGAAAGAAGGGCAGCTAAGGCTTTGGGAACCCGAATACTGACCCAAAGCCAGAAGGTCGCTCTTGTAGGTAGGCGGACCCGCGCAGCTGAAAAGGAGGCCATGCAGGAGGGAGAAGCACCTGAGTCTGACCCCCACCCTAATGCTTCTGAACCAGTAGAGGCAACAGAGACTGGGCCCCTAGATCTCGGGCAGATTAGCCCCGGGAGAGGAAATTTTGGACGGGACCAGGCAGAAGACTCAAGGTATGACAACATTAGGAAGGAGGTGACTGAAATAGATGGGGTCCCCGTGGAAGGGAAAACCCAGGGACCAGGACCCTACTTCATAATGAAGAAGGATCTCTTATACCAGGCTGCACCAGTACAGGGGCAGAAGGTACAGCAGATCCTAGTACCTCAAAAACACCAGAACGCTGTATTAAGTCTTGCTCATAGTCATCTTTTTGGGGGGGCATTTGGGGGTAGAGAAGACCCTGGCACGAGTCCTACGACGGTTCTTCTGGCCTGGAGTACATGAAGAGGTGCGGAGGTACTGTGCCTCCTGCCCGAAGTGTCAGCTGCACAGTCCCCGTCCCCACTTGAGGGCACCTTTAGTACCCCTTCCCATCATAGAGGTCCCCTTCGAGCGAATAGCCATGGACCTAGTGGGACCCCTGGAGAAGACGGCTTGGGGCCACCAATATATACTTGTTGTTTTGGACTATGCTACTCGCTACCCAGAAACCGTCCCCCTGCGGAACACGGCCTCTAAAACTATAGCCAAAGAGCTGGTGGGGATCTTTGCCTGAATGGGGCTACCGAAGGAGATATTAACCAACCAAGGAACCCCATTTATGTCGAAGCTAATGAAGGACCTCTGTACGCTGCTCCATATACATACCCTGAGAACTTCGGTCTACCATCCGCAGACTGATGGGTTGGTAGAAAGGTTTAACCGAACCCTCAAGGCTATGATAAGGAAGGTGGTAAGTCGGGACGGGAAGGATTGGGACACCCTACTACCCTACCTTATGTTCGCTATCCGGGAGGTACCTCAGGCCTCAACTGGGTTTTCCCCCTTCGAGTTATTATACGGGCGTTACCCCCATGGCATACTAGATATTGCCAAAGAGATCTGGGAAGAGGAACCCAATGAGGGGAGAAATATAATAGAGCATGTAATGCAGATGCGAGACCGGATAGCCCGGGTCACCCCTATTGTACGGGAACATTTGGAGAAGGCACAGGAGACCCAGCGAACCCATTACAATCGCCAGGCAAAAGTGCGACAGTTCCAACCATGGGATCGGGTTATGGTGTTGGTACCCAAGGCAGAAAGCAAGCTTCTGGCCCAATGGCAGGGGCCCTATGAGGTGGTTGAACCCATGGAGGAAGTAACCTACAAGGTGCGGCAGCCAGGACGCCGAAAACAAGAACAGATTTATCACGTCAACCTTCTGAAACCCTGGCATGCACAAGAGGCATGCACAACGGTCCAAAAAGACCTAACCCAGGAAAACAAGCCTTCCAAACAGGTGAGAGTGTCTCCCGATTTAACACCAGACCAGAAGAATGTGTCTGAGATGATCTTCTGGAACCAAGATGTGTTCTCGACAAAACCGGGTCGAACAACCGAGACATATCACCACATCGTAACGAACCCTGGGGCCAGAGTAACAATGAGGCCCTATCGGGTGCCAGCAGCAAAAAGGGAGGAAATAAAAGCAGAAGTAAAAAAAAAATGCTGGAGTTGGGGATCATCGAAGAATCCCACAGTCAGTGGTCCAGCCCAATTGTGCTGGTGCCCAAACCTGATGGCATCACAAGATTTTGCAATGACTTCCGGCGACTAAACGAAGTATCCCAGTTCGACGCGTACCCCATACCTCGCATAGATGAGCTAGTGGACCGTCTGGGTAATGCCCGGTATTTGACTACCCTAGACTTGACAAAGGGGTACTGGCAGATTCCCCTTGCGGAAGACGCAAAGGAAAAGACTGCGTTCTCTACACCAGAGGGTCTTTTTCAATATACTGTCCTCCCTTTTGGACTACATGGGGCCCCAGCTACCTTCCAGCGCCTCATGGACAAGCTATTACGCCCGCATAACAGTTATGCTGCTGCCTACTTGGACGATGTGGTCATTCATACCCCAGACCGGGAAACCCACCTGGAGAAGGTGGAGGCAGTCCTTGATACCTTCAGGAGAGCTGGCCTTACAGCAAACCCTGCCAAGTGCGCTGTAGGGTTTACGGAGGCCAAATAACTTGGCTACATTGTGGGAAAAGATCTGGTAAAAACCCAAGTGAACAAGTTAGAGGCCATCCAAAATTGGCCCCGACCAAGTCGCAAGAAATAAGTCCGGGCGTTCCTAGGTGCGGTGGGGTATTACCGACGATTTATCCCCCATTTTGCCACAAGGGCAAGCCCCCTGACAGACCTAGTGAAAGCCCGTGGACCTGATCTGGTGAGATGGTCTAACGCAGCAGAGGAGGCATTCACAGACCTACGGACTGCCCTCTGCAGTAACCCCGTACCGATAGCCCCTGATTTCACCAAGGAGTTTATCCTGCAGACGGATGCATCGGAAGTAGGGTTGGGGGCCGTTCTATCACAGATGGTCGGGGAGGAGGAACACCCAATTCTATACCTCAGTTGGAAACTCCTTCCAAGGGAACAAAAATATGCAGTGGTGGAGAGAGAATGCCTCGCTGTAAAATGGGCCATGGAAACATTGCGCTACTACCTGCTCGGGCGCAGATTTGTCCTCGTGACCGACCATGCCCCTCTTCAATGGATGCAGCGTAACAAGGAGAAGAACACAAGGGTGACCAGATGGTTCTTATCCCTCCAACCTTTCCAGTTCCATGTGCAACACAGAGCAGGGAGCTGTCATGGCAACGCCGATGGCTTGTCACGTGTGCACTGTCTGGCGTCCCAAGCTGCCCAACCCCTTGGCGTTGAGCAGGGGGGAGGGATATGTGACAGACCCAGACCAGTGGAGTACAGGAGTCTGGTAGAGGGCAAATATACTGGTCACTGGATGAGCAGTTTTCTGTTCCCTGAGTGACCGGAGCAGGGGCTGCACTAGAGTAATCAGGAACCTGCTAGAACCAGTTAAGGCAGGCAGGCTAATTAGGACACCTGGAGCCAATTAAGAAGAAGCTGCTAGAATCAATTAAGGCAGGCTAATCAGGGCACCTGGGTTTTAAAAGGAGCTCACTTCAGTTTGTGGTGCGAGTGTGAGGAGCGGGGAGCAAGAGGTGCAAGGAGCTGAGAGTGAGAGGGTGTGCTGCTGGAGGACTGAGGAGTACAAGCCTTATCAGACACCAGGAGGAAGGTCCTGTGGTGAGAATAAGGAAGGTGTTTGGAGGAGGCCATGGGGAAGTAGCCCAGGGAGTTGTAGCTGTCATGCAGCTGTTACAGGAGGCACTATAGACAGCTGCAGTCCACAGGACCCTGGGCTGGAACCCGGAGTAGAGGGCGGGCCCGGGTTCCTCCCAAACCTCCCAATTGACCTGGACTGTGGGTTCTTCCAGAGGGGAAGGTCTCTGGGCTGTTCCCCAACCCACATGGTGAATCTCTGAGGCAAGAAAATCCGCCAATAAGTGCAGGACCCATCAAGATAGAGGAGGAACTTTGTCACACTGCTCTATTATCTTGGGGTTTGGTTTGGTTTTTCCCTTGCCCCCACCTATCTGCCACTAACATCGTTAGTGGAGAAGAAGCCAGAAAACGTGTAACCAGTTTAAACTAATCCTATGCTCTACTTTTCCAACTGCTTTCCCAAATGACGTGCAAGTCTGGATGGCACTCTCTTTTAAGGGGGTAATAAGTTGCTCCCTCACTCCACTATCTCAACAGCACACTTTAAAGGAACCTAAATAATCCTAAATCCCTTATCTATTAGACTCTGATTTCAGAGTGATTACATAGTCCTCCCCAGTGTATTAATTAATGCTAGCTCAAATAATGGTGTCAGAAGCACACTTTGCTAATTCTCTATTCATCTCAACTTCCCAGTTGATAGCAGGAAGTGGAAAAGCATGGCTAGAAGAGATGATGAGAGGGTGTGCATGGCCTATTTAATTCATTTGTAAGGCATTACTGTAGTATCAAATTTCCTTTGGCTACAACATGTTTAAGTTTCATTCTTGTGAAAGGGAAATAATGACAATGGTGTTGTGAAGCTTACCGTTGGTAAAATGTTTTCAGATCTTTAGATGAAAGGTATGATGTCTGTGCAAAGACTAGTATTACTAGAGCTGATCGACATTTTTTCATCAAAACATTTTTTGCCAAAAAAATGGCTTTTCAACCAAAACCAAAACAAAAATTCATTGTGGTTGTCATTTTCCATTTTGGGATGAAAAACCGGGAAAAAATAATTCTTTCAGTTAAAAATATTAAATATTTGTCTGTACACTTTTTAACCAAAATCTGACATTTGTTTTTCAAATGACATTTTTTATAACCAACAAAAATAGTTAGGCTCGGTTTTTCTTATTGAAAAAGCAAAAAATGTTGACAGGAAACTTTGGGGAAAAGTTTTTTCAAAATTTCCAGTGAAAAAATAATTAGCATTTTCCAGCCAGCTCTCATGAGTTCCAAATGAAAAATAAAGTTAACTGAACTCAGTTTTGTGTTTGGTTTTAGATTCTGGCAAAGATTCTGGTCATTTCTGTCAACATATGGCTTAATTATTGATCATTCAACAAACCATGCAGAAAGAATTATCTTATTTTTCTCAACAGTTCCTATCACAGGGAGCTACAGGTGTTGACAAGTCCATTTTCACTTATTTCCTATCTGTGCAACCACTATTAGATCTTTAATGAAATTATGTATTCAATTTTATTAATATTTTCATTACCTAATTGTATCTGAAATCAAATCACATCATTTTCTCCAGTGGAGTCATGAACCTGTCAACACATACATATTTATTGGTGATGTTAACAGTTTAAGCTCAGAATGTTTGTTTGGTACAATTTGCATATTTGAAAATGACTAGAAGAGGCTAGAAAATAAAACAGTGTTAATTGCTGATTTACTGGATGTTGTTTAGTTCATCTGTGGTGGGTTGTTGTTGTTGAGATTGGACTCCCATTTGCACTCCCAAATTTGCAGAAGGAGTTGATATCATGTCGATGTCTAACTATAATACCTCGTTGTATCTGCAAACCAGGATGATATTACATGCTCCTGTAATTGTTAGTGTCTCAAATTGTGGTTGGAAAATGAGAAGTTAAGTTGAACCCCATTTACTTATCTGGTTCTCAGTGTACACTAACAACATGAATACATGGGGAATTCCAATAACTGTCTGATTTTTTTTTTTCTGTTCAAGTAAGCCATCAGCTGCTCCAGATGATTGGGAAAGCATGTGAGGAATATTTTGTGGAAGGATCCTTTCTCATCCCAAATGTCCACATATCCTCCAGCAAATAATATCAAACACCAGATTATTCTCAATCTCATTTTGTGCACTTCAAAGCCCATTTAAATGTTCATGGTCTTGAAAGGCCAGGTCCGTGAGGTAGTGTCTTTTATTGGACAACTTGTGGTGGAGAGAAAGGCAGGCTTTTGAGCTACACAGAGCTCTTCTTCAGGTCTGGGAAAGGTACTAAGAGTGTCACAGCTAAATACAAAGTGGAACAGATAATTTAGCATAAGTAGTTAGCACATATTATAAGGGACCATTCAAGCTCAAGTGGCCCATTAACATCCCTGTAGTCAGAGGACAAAAAGTGGGATTAGTGGGTTACGGATTATTGTAATAAACCATAATTCCAGTCTTTATTAAGGCCTTGATTTTTAGTGTCTAGCAAAGTTATGAAATTAAGTTCCCAAGCTGTTCTTTTGAAAGTGTTGTGCAGGTTTCCTTTGAGGATGAGGACTGGTAGGTCAGATGTAAAGTGATCGCTTTGTAAAAAGAGTTCATCCACAACGGTATGGTGTTTTTGTCTTTTATCATTTTCCTGTGTGAGTTCATTCAAGAGTATGGTGATTGCACCCACATAGTTATTGGAGCATTTAGTGCACTGGATGAGATACACTACATGTTGTGATAAGTATGTGTAGGACCCATGAATGTTGAAAGGTGTGTCCTGATCTGTGGGGAGTTTGCTTCTGATGATGAGGTTGGAGAATTGTTTGAAGGCCAGAAGAGGGGGTTCAGGAAAGATTTCCCCATTGAGTATGGGTTATAGTTGTTGATACCCCATATGGGATGGGTGGTGGTTGAAGTTGTGGTGGAAATCTGAAGGAATTTGTCATCTGTCCAGAGGATGAAAATATCGATGTATCTCAGGGATATCGTTGGTTTCATGGTGCATTTGTCCAGAAATTCTTCTTCAAGGGGGTCCATGAAGAGGTTGGCATATTCGGGAGCCATCCTAGTACCCATGGCTATTCCCATGGTTCGGACAAAGTGTTTGTTGTTGAATGTAAAATTATGAGTAAGGATGAAATGGATGAGTTTGGTGATGTATTTGGGGTGGCTATCTGAGGGTTGTCCATTGTCTTGTAATATTTGAGGCAGGCAGCTATGCTGTCATTGTGAGGGATGTTGGTGTCCAGTCTAGAAAATCCATACAAGGCACCAGTCAGCCCTTTCAGATACAGTAACTCAGTACTTATTCATATTAAACATAACACTGTGCCATATTTCACAATAACTGCATAGTAGTTTCATGTTAAATCCAATGGAAACAATGACAACTAAGCTACTATACATTTCTGTGGTTTGGAGGATGTTATAATACTTCTATATACAGAAGTAGAGCTACTCAAAGGACGTATTGCAATTTAATGGTGCCTGCGTTTGGGTATTGGTACCCCTTCGGCCAAGTAGCAACCACATTTGGAGCCTGTTGGGATGAGAAATTGGTGGCATAGGGTCAGAGAGGAAATCCTGGCCCCATTGAATTCAAGGGTATATTTCACCCAGGGTATATTTTTTTGGTGTCGTTTGTTTACAACATATTCACAAAATCCTGTTTTTCTGAACAGTGGGAAGAACAAATTTCATGCAGGCAGCCCTCTTTTGCAGAAATGCTAGGTAAGGCACTCCAGCCCTGTCCCAAGAAACAGCTGTTTTTTTTGCCCTTGCTTCTCTCAGGGTGTGCCCTGACTAGAAAAAAAGGTGGGTTCTTACCTTTAGTTTTAGTTAACAAACATGAGGGTAAAATCATCATGAATACAGGGCAGTTCGTACTTTTCACACAAGTTAGCTGGGTCAAAGCAAGTACGTTTAAAAATTTGAACAGAAGTCCTAATACTTCATCAGTACTCTATCAAGTCCAGGCAAGACTGAGCGAAAACTGAATAAGGACCTCGGGATTTTGCCCTGTGAATAGAGAGACAAACATGGAGATCAAGCATTTATTTACACTGAGTAGAATGAACCTCTTCTCTTAAGTTGTAAAAAAGTGTGTACATTTTTTTTTTTTTGAGGCCTGTTCTCTTTCAACTATTTGCCTCTGTGAAAAGAGAACAAGGAGCCTTTCTGTTAGATGTTCATTTACGCTCACATATACGTTCATTTACCGGGGAGAGCTGGGCCGCGGCCGGGCTCGGCGCCCTCCCCTGCCGCGCTCCCCGCTGGGGGGGGGCGGGGGGGGGCGGGAGGCTTTTTCGCCTGGGGCTGCAAAAAAGCCAGAGCCGGTCCTGCTCCCACGGTTCTAACATGCCCCATCTGGCAGCAAAAGAGTGGATCTATGTAACAGTGCATTCTTTGGCCTTCCCCAGCCCACACTGGCTTTTCCCTCAATTGGCCATTGGGTGCTGATGTGCAGGGAGCCACTCTGGACACCCTCCAGCCCCAAATTCTCGCCCTGGCCCTTGCTCAGAAGAATTATGCTGGCTTCATTGTCAGTGAGCCTTTCACAATTATTTGAGGGAGCAGGATTTTTCCCTTAAAGCATTGTATTCAGTTTGCTCCTCTCTCACTTGCTGTTTCTCCCTCTCATAAATGCATTCAGATAGTAGGATGGTGCAAGTGCAAAATACTTTTTCTTACCATTTTGAATGACATCCCCAAGTGAACTCCATTCCTTCTTTCATCATTAAAACACTTCTGTGGAGATTGAAATCTATTCATCATGGGAAATATTTTCATGTTGTTAGTGCTTTTATGAAGGACTCTGAGTTTCCACAGCATTTATTAGGCAATAAGATCACAAGAGATAAACCCCAGGAAAGTTTTAGATGAGAAGAAATCTAAAAAGGACCTTCAGAATCAGGGCAAACATGTTGTGCCAGAGATTTAAAAAGTGTTCCAAAGAAGCTTTATCTTGGTTTTAGGGAAGGGCGAAGGGGGTGGGGGGAGAAAGGAAGGGGCCAGAAACCCAGCATTATCCTCTTGAACCAAGGACATTTCTTTACAATTAAATCCAAATTATTCTGAGTCATATGGTGACTATCTGTTCAGTAAGGGTTCAGCATACCTCCATCAGCAGCTACAAGGATTTTGAAGCAATAGTCATCTAAAGGATTCACTGAACTGGAAAATGCAGTTCTGTCTGTGAACTCCAAAGTGTTTAAAATCTATGGTTATGTGATGAAGATGAAAGGAGCCATTTAAAACTGTTTAACCGTATTTTTGCCTAAAGATATAGCAACTGAACAAGGTAAAAATTCCAAGAGAAAAGGAAATAAGAGCATGGTTTATTTTTTCTTTGACGGCCCTGTAAAAAGGTCAAATGTTTCTACTCCCTCAGATGTGACCTACTGGGAAGAAGCCCATGCCTGTTTCCAGAGGGAAGAGATTAATTTTGCTTTCTGTGGCTAGCTTACTAATGTTCAGGAAGGCTAGTGTTTAGAGGACATGCATCCATGCTGATAACGGGTTCTGCTCGATAACGATCCAAAGCAGTGCGGATTGACGCATGTTCATTTTCAGATGCCACCAGCAGAAGGTTGATTTTCTTTTTTTGTGGTTCGGGTTCCGTAGTTTCTGCATCAGAGAGTTGCTCTTTTAAGACTTCTGAAAGCATGCTCCATGCCTCATCCCTCTCAGAAGGCACTTCAGATTCTTAAATCTTGGGTCGAGTGCTATAGCTATTTCACATTTGTATCTTCTTTGCATTTTGTCAAATTTGCAGTGAAAGTGTTCTTAAAATGAACAACATGTACTGGGTCATCATCCGAGACTGCTATAACATGAAATATATAGCAAAATGTGGGTAAAACAGAGCAGGAGACATACAATTCTCCCCCAAGGAGTTCAGTCACACATTTAATTAACGATTTTTTTTTTAACAGGCATCATCAGCCTAGAAGCATGTCCTCTGGAACGATGGCTGAAGCATGAAGAGCCATATGAATCTTTAGGGCATCTGGCACATAGGTATGTTGCAATGCCATGTGAATGCGTGTTCGCACTTTCACGTTACATTGTAATAAAGAAGTGGGCAGCATTATCTCCTGTAAATGTAAACAAACTTGTTTCTCTTAGCGATTGGTTGAACAAAAAGTAGGACTGAGTGGACTTGTAGGCTCTAAAGTTTTACATTGTTTTGTTTTTGAGTGCAGTTATGTAAAAAAAAAACCCCTACATTTGTAAGCTGCACTTTCATGATAAAGAGATTGTACTTGTATGAGGTGAACTGAAAAATACTGTTTCTTTTGTTTATCATTTTTACAGTGCAAATATTTGTAATAAAAAAGAATATAAAATGAGCACTGTACACTTTGTATTCTGTGTTGTAATTGAAATCGATATACTTGAAAATGTAGAAAAATATCCAAAAATATTTAATAAATGTCAGTTGGTATTCTATTGTTTAACAATGCGATTAATCTCAATTAATTTTTTTTAATCGTTATTAATTTTTTGAGTTAATCGCCTGAGTTAACTCTGATGACTCGACAGCTCTAGTTTAAACCACTTGCTGGTAATTCACATTCACCCAGATATGCCCATGAAAGTACTGGTCAGGGATGCCTTTCAGTTTGTAACGAGTAAGAAGGCTGCTTGTAACCTTGTAAATGCCAGACTCAATCAGTAGTTAGCTGAAATGATGGTGTGTGATTCACAGCAGGATATGGGAATATTTAGCGGTAGCTGTGGTAGAGCAGAGTGAAAACAGGACTATGATCTGAACATGGTAATGTGTATGTTAGGAGGCTGAGAGATCTAGTCCTTTAGAATACACTTCAGTGGTTGTGATGAAATTACCCTTTTCATTTACTGTTCCAGTATTGTTTTATATAGCTCTCTTTTCCATCATCAAAAATCCCAGAATTGTACTGGCATTACTTAGATTTGGTTTTTTAAAAAAACTTCAGAAAGACAAAATACAATAATCAAGAAAACGCTTTTAATAGAAATCAGAGATAGAAATAACTTCTTAGGTCAGTCAGTGTGTCTCTCTACCAGTACAGGATTGTTCCCTGTTGTATAATTTCCATTGTTGTATCCATTCGAGTTTTAAAAGGCATTTCTTTTGGGTGACCTTTCACAGCCTAACAGAGTTCAGTATGTGATATCCAGTCTAATGTTTCCTTTCTAAATTTCATCCTATTATCCCATCTACATTATAACTCTTAGTTATACCTTTGTGCTTCACCCTAAACAATCCCCTCCATCCCTGAAGTTTATATCCTTCAGATCTTGTTTCCATGTTTCCACCTTCCACACCTATTAACTAAACAGACATCCCTGCTTTTCCTTCCTTTTTTTAGATCTCTTGGGCCTCGTTCTCCTCTTACATACTCTGGTGAGAGTCACTGCATTGAAGCTGCACCAGTATAAAACTTGTGTAAGAGGAAAATTGGTCACTAGGCGCCTGATTCTGGTTTTACTTATTCTACTGGGCTACCCAGGGTATCTCTTATTAAATTCAGTGAGGAGCAAGTGTAGAGTATGCCCCTGAGATACTGGAAAGATAATTATTCACTGTTTTCTTGTAGATCATCCTCACAGCCAGGAGATGGCCAAACCTTTGCTATCTGCTTTTCCTTGTGCATCTAACCTTACTTGTAAACTACGAATTATTTATTTGCATTCCCAGTAATGTGTTAGACACCTGAATAAGGACTGGGCCCTCATTGTACTAGATGCTGTATAAATGCAGAGTAAATGACTGACCCTGTTCTGAATATTTTACAGTCTAAGACAAGATGCAGCAAATTGAACAAACAGGGAGAGGGAAGGAAAGATGAGAGAAACAGTAAACGAAAGGACTTCTTGAGTTGGATTTTGAAATTATTACTATTATCCCAAATTTCTCTATAGAGGAATAATGGAGAAATTAGCAGATGAAATGAAAAACTGGGGCTTTGTACAGACAAAATTGAAAACAAAGCCAAGTAATATATTTTATGAGATACACAGTATCTTGAGATTGGGATGGAGCCCGAATTGTATAGTGATACAAGAGTTCTCCAGTGTACGCTGTACGATTATAGAAAACTTCATTATAAATCAATGAAAATATACAACAAAGCTTTTAAAAACTGTCACATTCTTTTGAAAGCTCTCAGAGAAATTAGATGAGCTGGAATGATGACAGAAATATCAAAGCAATATAAATGCTGTTCAGAATTAAGAATTAAAACTCTGTAGCTCACTCTTGTTGGCAGACATGGGATGATTATAAATAGGTCGCCTTTGTTCCACCTAAAGTCAACAATCACACTCCTAACAAGTGGGCTCCCCGATGGCATAGCACAATAATGCTTAAGAAGCTAGAATATTTAATTCACCAAATAGTGTGGTTGTATTGCACAATTGGCTTAATTAGCAACATCCAAATAACAATTTTAAAGTCTCCAGTTTCCTACATCTTTCTGAATCAGGAGTAATCTCTGTTTTCAAAATGCAGGCTTCATTAAAAGAAATGACTCACTGCACAGACATTTCCTAGACATCAGTATCTTCCCAGTGACAGCTTAATCACAGGACTGTGCACTTAGTTATAACTAATTTCTTATTTAAGAATGAAGATACAGGAAAATTAAACACATGCCAAACAGAAAGGCAACCTGCAGCTGGTTCCTTTCCTTCTACAAGGGATAAAAATCAGACTAACAAATATAACTTTATTAGACTTTCTGCTTCTGCTAGACACAGAGATGTACTATCCATGGCTATTTGAAATGTGGTATATATACTGGTCCATCACTTGTCCCTGTTCAGAGTATACCCAGGAAGGCCATACAATGAGCCATATTGTAACTTCTCATGGAAGAATCTGTGGGAGAACAGAGGGACCAGAAAACTCTGTGAAGTTTATCTCATGGAGGGACAGATCCAGCAAGGTGCTGGGTGCCCTCAACTTCTGTTATCTGCAAAGAGAATTGAGCGTGCTCAGCACCTCTCAAGAGGCGCTCTCGGTACACTGTAGCATTGAGCTCGGTATTTCTTTCTGTTAGATTTTGAGGCTGATAGAGCCAGATTAAGGCTCAGCCCTTTTTGGCTGAGCAGCAAGTAAAACCCCTTCTCTTTCCCTCTCTCTCTCTCCCTCTTCCCCCTCTCCCCCAAGACACACACCCCTGGCATGGCCTTTCCATGTGTCCACTGCAGGAGGGAGAAGCAGGAACTGTGCACAGATTATCTCTCATGCAGGTGGGTGGAGAGGTTACATTTCTGCCACAACCCTAAAGCAGCAGCCACTTGAGCTGGTGTGGGGGAGGTAGTAGTTATCTCTTAAAGGTGATCAAGGTCAGTAGCAGGTTACTATCCCTCAGAAGCAAGGTGGGGTTCAGGGAAGGAATTGTGCTTGGGACCTCCTGGAGTGGTGCCCAATTTAGCCCTTAATTCTTAAACTTCTTGTGTCTGGAGTGCTGCAACCTCATCTCCTCTGGCCTTTCTGACGCAGACTCTGCATCCTGCAGTCTGTCTAAAATGCGGTGCCTAAGATCATCTTCCTCACTTCCCCGTTTCAAATCCTGACGCTGGCTTCCTCTTGTCTTCCACTTCAGGTTCAAGCTCCTTGCTCTGTCGGATGCTGCTCCAGCCTAAATATCTGATCTTAATTAACCTCCCCATCCCGTTCCCCCACTATGCCGCACCAATTAAGTCTGCCTCATTCCTCCCTTTGTATCCTTCTCTCAGACTCAGCTTTGTGCCTTCTGCAGGATTAAAGACTCTCCACACCCATCCACCTGCATCCCTCTACCGTGTGCTATGGATTATGAAAGGCAGAGCACAATATTAAAACTAAAATCAAACTTACTGTATTGCTGTGGGTCTCCATCCCATTGTTTTCTGATGCTGTGGTGTTTAATTATTGTCCACTGGTCTGATACAAAGCCCATAGCTGTCAGTGAGAGTCTTTCAATTGATTTTAATAGGCTTTGTTTCATTGACAGTAAGGGGCTTTAGATCAGGCCCATGTTGTTTTCCTAGATTTAGACCTTTGGGCAAGGTCCACCATTGCAGAGTGATGAAGGTGCCTAGGCCCTCCAACCTGTGCAGAGTCCAGGGATCCATGCAGAATTCTGTTCCCAACCCAGTGGATCTCCTTACTCTGCCAGTGTTCTCAACCCAGTGGATCTCATAACCACTGGCAGCCCAGATTCAAGGAAGCTGGCAGGTTCAGCCAACTTCTGGTAAAGCACTGATCCATATTTAGGTTTAGTATGAGAGCTGGGTCCTGCTCCTACAATGCTCTGCTCATTATAGTGTAGCAAGACCCTATTTCAAATCCTTCCTCAAAATGGTGTCAGCCCCAGCTGGACTGTAGAAGCCTCAGTGGAGTTTCTGTAGAATGAAAAGCATGTGAGAAGAGAGTTCAGCCTAATATCCCCTTATTCAAAATAAGTACTGAAATAACCTTTCACATATAAATTAAGTTTTGCTATGTTCTTTTTTCTTGAGTTATTTTGTTCTGAAATCAAGATATGCCCAAACCAAAACCCCGAGATACTAATACTCCTGAACTATGAAGATATCATATCTAGATCTGCATTTGAACTAGCAGGACCCAGCTCTGGTACTAAATCTAAATATGGATCAATGCTTTACTATAATACATGTAGTGCATATGGATACGTACTGTAGACATTAATTGCTGATGTCTTGTTTTTCTTGTATGACTTTGTATCTGATGTTTCGAACCAGGAGTTGGCTGAACCTGTCAGCTTCTTTAATATTTTGATTGTATGCTGACTAGCCCCCTACCGAGGACTTGATCCTATGAAGTAGTAAGAATCTCCTACTCCCATTTAGGCAAACGTGAATTTAGAAAACAGAAGCATCTCAAAAGGTGAGGTACTCAGCATGTTGCAGCATTGGATCTAGAAATATATTTATGGACCATACAGACTATCATGCTTGTTTAGTACTTTTGTAATGCTTGCTTGAAATCAAACCCCAACTGTTGTAAACGTGAATGAAATGTATGTACAGAAGCTGTTTTCCACAGACTTGTTCAACATCCTCCCTTGAGAGAGGTAGATACTCAGGATGATATATGAATGTCCTTCCCTAGACTTTTAGCCATGGGTAGTATAATTAAATGAATGACACATGTGCAAGTCTCTGGGCTACATAGTAAAAACTACTAGTGAACAGTAAAAATATTAGCTACTTTATTATTTCCAACTCTGGCATGTTTACTAATTATAATTGTAAACTGACACACCATCAGTTTCTACATTCTCAACAAGGTATTTGTGTTTATTATTGTCGTCAATTTTTATGCTGCCAATATTAAAAAATGAGAAAAGATGTTTCCCTCATAGAGTGGAAAAGTAAGTGCTGCTCCCCACTCTCTCCTCATTATAAGTGAATGTTTAAATATTCAGAAATCTCACTAATAGAATGAAAAATGGAATACAGTGGTAGTTCATGGTTCTGTCTCCAGTTTCTGTCAGTGGAAATGACTTACAAAATCCCTATTTTTCAAATATGACTGATTTGGTTAAAAATCAAAAGTATGCTTGTAAAAAAAAAAAAAATCCAAACGTGAACAGTTTTTTCAAAACCAGATACCTGCTGTTAAGCATCCAAATAAGTGACTTGACTTTCCAAAGTGAATCCAGTGGGAGCATTTGAAAATCAGGCCACTTATTTAATTAGGTGCCTAAATATGAATTTAAAAACCGAACATTTAGCACCTGTTTTTGAAAATCCTGGACTAAAACATTAGGGATATCCTAGACCTCAGGGAAGGAAGAAGGTGAAAGGTTATCATTCTTAGTTGGTTTGTTTCCTTGGTTTTGTGGGGGGGGGGGTTGTTTTGTTTTTTAAATCTGGGGAGGTGCTCAGACGCTACAGCAGGGATCGGCAACCTTTGACACGCGGCTCGCCAGGATAAGCACCCTGGTGGGCCGGGCTGGTTTGTTTACCTGCCGCGTTCGCAGGTTCAGCCGATCGCGGCTCCCACTGCCTGCGGTTCGCCGCTCCAGGCCAATAGGGACGTCGGGAAGCAGCGCGGGCCAAGGGATGTGCTGGCCACCACTTCCCGCCGCCCCCATTGGCCTGGAGCGGCGAACCGTGGCCAGTGGGAGCCGCGATCGGCCTAACCTGCAGATGCGGCAGGTAAACAAACCATCCTGGCCCACCAGCGTGTTTACCCTGGCGAGCCGCATGCCAGAGGTTGCCGATCCCTGTACTACAGTGGTGACAGCAATGTAAGAACCTTGATAGATAGATAGACACAGAGTGTTCAACTGCCATATCCTACTTTTTGCCAATGTCTACTCAACTTCTGAGTGATCCTTCTGGGCAGACTAAGGGCTTGATTTCAATTTACATGAAGGCCTCTCTACACTGATCTGGCAGTGTATAAATTAGAAGCAGGCCCTAAGACTTAAAATTAACATATCATTTGGGCATGTGTGCGAATTATATTGCAGAGATGACAGAGCCTGGATTATGGAACATGTTTGAGCCACCTGATGTAAATGTGTGCTTTTGGTGTCAGTGACATGTTTTTCAAATTAAGACACTGCACTGTGTCTGCAATATTTTTTGGAACCTGCACTTGAGACCCTTTAGTCATGTGAGCAGTCCTTACTCATGCAAGTAGTCCAGCTGATGTCAATGGAAATACGTGTAAAATTTTGCAAGTGTGGGCCTGCTTTTTGCAACTCTCAAGAGTGCCTGGTTGCATTATATGTCATGGTCACTTGTAATACGAGTTCCTTACCTTCATGTATTTCCCTCCTCTCTGAACAAACACAAGAGAAAGAAACTGCAACTACTTCCTTCCCTCCTCTATAACAATTAGAAAGCAGTGACAAGCTGAATTTTCAGCATATGGAACATGATGTTTTGACATGAATAATTTGAACCAAGGCAAATTTGCTGCAAAAAGTTGGCCTGAATCTACAAAAGCACAAAACCAACATTACTTACGTGCAAACTATAGATGGATTATAATTTGTCTAGAATATTTTATCAGTTATACACTTCCAGAAAAACTGTCCAGATGTTTTGGAATATTCCAAATTTGTCATTATTAGGGCTGTCGACTAATTGCAGTTGACTCACACAATTAACTCCAAAAAATTACTGTGATTAAAAAATATGAATCACGATTAATCGCACCATTAAACAATAGAACACCAATTGAAATGTATTAAATATTTGTGGATGTTTTTCTACATTTTCAAATATATTGATTTCTATTACAACACAGAATACAAAATGTACAGTGCATATTTTATTACAAATATTTGCACTGTAAAAATAAAAAAGTATTTTTCAATTCACCTCATACAAGTACTGTAGTGCAATCTCTATTACTCTATAACTTACAAATGTAGTTTTTTTTGTTACATAACTGCACTCAAAAACAAAACAATGTAAAACTTTAGAGCCTACAAGTCCACTCAGTCCTACTTCTTGTTCAGCCAATCGCTAAGACAAACAAGTCTGTTTACATTTACGGAAGATACTGCTGCCTGCTTCTTATTTACAATGTCACCTGAAAGTGAGAACAGGCGTTTGCATGGTACTTTTGTAGCCGGCGTTGTAAGGTATTTACGTGCCAGATATGCTAAACATTTGTATGTCCCTTCATGCTTCAGCCACCATTCCGGAGGACATGATTCCATGCTGATGATGTTCGTTAAAAAAATAGCGTGTTAATTAAATTTGTGACTGATCTCCTTGGGGGAGAATTGTATGTCTCCTGTTCTGTTTTACCCACATTCTGCCATATATTTCATGTTCTAGCAGTCTCAGATGATGACCCAGCACGTTTTTTGATTTATGAACACTGTCACTGCAGATTTGACAAAACGCAAAGAAGGTACCAATGCGAGATTTCTAAAACTAGCTACAGCACTTGACCCAAGGTTTAAGAATCTGAAGTGCCTTCCAAAATCTGAGAGGGGACAAGGTGTGGAGCTTGCTCTCTAGCTCCATTCCAGAAAAAAATGCATGTTCAGTGAGAACATAGTACAAGTTGGTTTCTTGGGAATTGTGAACCATTACTGCAGTCTTCAGAGGCAGGTATGTTTTGCTAGACAGAGTACTGTACTTGATTGAGGATAGGATCTCTCTTGTAACTAAAAAGCAACAATGATCAGTTTTAGAGACATTTTAAAAATTCCTTTATAAAACAAAATTGATTTTATACATTTGAATTTTTCTTTGCCCATGATTACAGATTACTGTACCACTCACTGAATTAAACATAGCATATAGCAGGGATCGGCAATGTTGGGCACGCGGCTCGCCAGGGTAAGCACCCTAGCGGGCCGGGCCAGTTTATTTACCTGCTGACGCGGCAGGTTCGGCCGGGCCGTCCCGGGCCAATGGGGGCAGCGGGAAGC
>NW_020698380.1:349939-375852 GCF_002925995.2 Terrapene triunguis
AGCAGCTGAAAGGCTATTTGATAATCTTCCTAAAAGAAGGGTTGCAGGAGACTGCTTGGGTTCTTCTTGAAGCAGAAAGGACTTTGGGGTTTGTTTCGGGAGGAGGGAGATAGGCTGGGAATAAAAACTGTATTTGGGACTTCTATTAGTGCCAGAGAGGCCATATTTCATTTTTCTTGCAAGGGCTTTCACCTCCCACTTAACAGAAGGGTATCCATGAAGTGGGACTATCCCAAATTACTAAACCTTTGGCTTGCTGTACTCTGGGGTTTTCAACAGCTGTGATAGCACCTAAATTTGGGGCAAAAATAAAGATATTTCAGCCTGGTCTAATTTTTTCATTTTGTTTCTGATTTGGGTAGTGTCTCAATAGCCCCAGTGCTAGAATTGACCAGAGGTGATTCTGGTCCCGGTTTAATTTTAGCCAAAACAACAAAGTCCACTAGTGTTCTGGATAAGTGGTCCTGTCTCTTTAATGTGCAAAACCAGGGGTTGTTTGGATACAAGTTCCATTATATCTGAAGAATTGATGTTCAAGAATGTTTAGATTTTTTTGTTTAAAAAAAATCAGTTTTCTCTTTACAAAGGATCACATCACTTTCTTTACAGATTTAAGGATAGAAGTAGAACAGGCTTGACTGTACAGCCATCCCTATAAAATGATCTGGAAACAAATCTGACGCAAGCTTGGTATTAGGTGACTTTGATCAGAGGCAATAATGTCAGCTGCTGAACATGTTATCTAACTGTTTGAGTTTTTACTTTTCACTTTGCTAATATAAGTTAGTCTTAGAAACAGGTTCCAGAAATCAGTCAAAATAATATGTACACAACAGCCATTTCTGATGTTTCTTTCTAAAGTAAAACCAATACTCTGTTTAAATTATGGTCAGTTAAACCTTAATATAACTTACGCTGCTGCTATTTCTGAAATACTTGTCTGCAAGCCAGCTCTTCTTTCAGTCTCAATCACAAGTTTCAAAGTAGCATGGTGCTGGGCACAATATAAGCAAAGAGAGAGCATATCGTGGGGGGGGAGAATTTGGTTGGGGGACATGGGTGGGTGAGTGTTATAATTACTGTGGATGTTTTTTCAGTAATCCCATACACCCCCAAAAACCAAAACTACAGAATGTAAAGGGGATTAAACTAATATGATTGCACAGAAATTACTCACATTTTATGTTTTTATATGGTGAATAATACCCTTTGTATAGATTTGTTGAACCATCCTGTAGAATTCTGCAGGAGAAATAGAATTTTGTACTGTATTTAATTCTATAGGTTTTTCCCCATAAGGGATACTTCCATACATTCATTATTATCCTTTATCAGCACTACAGGATATCACTTTGCTGTAGGTCATTCTCAGTGTTTCTAACATTAAAGTATTTTACTGAGTGATCTTCTCCAAATGGGTTTAAAAAACAAAACAAAACGTGGCAGTGGCCACCATATGACTCACTGTCCCCAGGCCTGATTTTTCTTGGCTGTACTTAGCCACCAAGAGATCGATTTGGAGTTAAGGATGTGAGAGAGAACCTGGATAACTATAAGGTCATTAAAGGTCTGAAGCCAGCATTAGATTGAGGGATGCAAAACAAGTCTCCATACAGCTGCTTGTGATACTAGTGATCACAAGGTGCTGACCCAGCTGCATGGACTAGCATAGTAGATAGTTATGATTGTTTGTTTTTTATTTATTTGAGTTGTGGTAACGCCCACAGACCACGATCAAGATCAGGCCACAAACACATACTAAAACAGTTCCTTCCTTGGAAGATTTAACAATCTTATTTTGAGACAAGATGCAACAGGGATGAGGAGAGGATGAGAGTAATGAAAATAAAGATCATACACTTACATAAATTCTAGGTCTCAGTCTTTAATTTCAAAGCACTCACTGTATCTAAAACTTCTCTCAAAACTCCAAGATGAGAAATGTGGCTGAATACGCTGCTCCTCAGGTACAATGGAACTTTCTACTACAAGGGTAAGGTTCATCTGTGCAGGAGACAGCTCTTGGGGGGCCAGTCTGAGGCTGTGAAACAAACTCCCAAAAGAACTAAGGATCATCACAAACTTCATCACCTTATGCTCCAAATATAAGACGCACTTCTTTGACCTTTCCTTCCCTAACAAAAACTCAGAGCAGCGTGTACATATGGTGATTCTCAGCTTTTTATTGGCTTTCTGTTGGTTAATAGGTTGACTTCAGTGTCTTATCTTGGTGATTTGTAGCCATAAACAACATAGGACCAGTCGACCTAAGGGATTGTGGCCACCTTGTCATGGCAATTGTGAGCAACAGTGTTGGAGCTGCTGCTCAGCCTCTGGTACAATCCTGAGTATACAGGAAATCCATCAAGGTCCTGAAGCTCTGGGAATCTCTCCCAGGGAATGTATAAAGAATGTTGGCGTCCTTCAGGACCAAGCTTGACACCTTCTGGTTTCCTTTTTAGTCTGTGTTATTGTGACATGGAGGCTCATTGGTGGTTCACTACTTTGGTCAGACTTGGCATACTCACTACACCTAACACACAGTTGTCATGGTGTCTATCCAAAAGGTGGCATGTGATGTGTCATTGGAAAACTAATAACTTAATGGCAACAGAGAGTCCTGTGGCACCTTTAAGACTAACAGATGTATTGGAGCATAAGCTTTCGTGGGTGAATGCATCCGACGAAGTGGGCATTCACCCACGAAAGCTTATGCTCCAATACATCTGTTAGTCTTAAAGGTGCCACAGGACTCTCTGTTGCTTTTTACAGATCCAGACTAACACGGCTACCTCTCTGATACTTAATAACTTAATGATCATTCATATTCTTGTGTGATGTATGTGCAAAGAATTATAAATATGAGCTAGAATTATGTTCTCAAAATGTGTTTGGCAAGCAATGCATAAGAACAGTCTGCCTTGGACAAAGGAATGTGTATTTCCTTGTCTGACCTGCCTGTTCACCAGGCAGACAATGAAGGTACACTTACTTACATAAAAGGTAACCAAACTCATCAGATTTGCAAGGGAGGGAGAGGGTCTCTTAACTATAAAGACAGAGGATCTGAACCTGAAATGATAAGCAATTGTATCAACTGATTGTATACAATATTACTGTATTATAAAAGTGTATCGAGTAGGATCTTTTCTGACAGCCTATGACCACTGGTGATGAATATCATTGTGAAATTCATGCATTAACACTATATGAAGCATTATGGGTACTCACTGACTTCATGCTTTAAAGTCTGTGACCAAACACAGGGAGAAAAATGTTTTCTCCTGGGCAGGAGGGAAGGCAGCTATCTGTCTTCAAGGTAAATTAAGCAATGTGGAATAAAAAACAAATGAAAGTCCCATTTACATACAAAACAGCAGGGGGATAGAAACTGCACCCCTAGGAAGCCTTCCTGCCTCTTGAAGCGGTGTCAATGAACTTTGGGAAGACAATATGGCTTCTATACCCCAGTAGAAAAAGAAAGCTTGGTGTGAGCTTACTTTTCAAATAATGAACTTCAAAGGTTTCCTGGACTATAAAAAGAAAGGGGAGAGAACCCCATAGTTATCCACCACTGGGTAGATACAAAAGGCCAGAGCTCTTGTACATCTGAGAAAAGTGGATCCTTCAACCAATGGAGGTGAAGTCCCTGGGAACTGATTTTAGGTGAGAAACCTGCATAGGCAAAGACTGTAATTTGCTGAAAATAAGTTTTAATCTTAAAAGTGTAGTTTTGATTGTATTTGTTTGGGACCCTTTTTATCTTTATTCCTCATACTTGCTATCACTTAATCTGATGTCCTTTTGTTAAATACACTTATCTTTCTTCGAATCTAAACCAACCCAGTACTTTCATTGAAGTGATTAACTCCAATCAACATAACAAGCTGCTGTTTCTGTATCTTTGAAGGAGCAGCAAACTTAATATCTTCTTTGAATGTACAGTGATAGGGGCTGTGCATTGCAGAGAGACATCACTGAGGAACTTGGAGGCTGGAGTTCACTGATTGTTACCTGCTAGGCACGGTTTGGACTGGCAGAGCCCTGAAGAGTTTGCTGGGCAAGGCAGACAAGCTGGTGTGTCTGGGAGTTTTCACACAACTTAGCGATAGCAAAAGTCTCACTTGCTGAGGCTGAGAGGGGTAACACAGTAACTCATAATTCTAGGAACCTCAGCAGATCGTCACATTGGCAGATGGTTTGGGGAAAATTTGGGAGTGAAAGGGTTTTGGGGTAACTCTGCAAAAAGTAACTGGGTGGGGGAAACCAGGGTGCGACCTGTATCCCTGTAGGCTGGCTGTTGGCGTCAGGGGTATGAGCCACAGCAGCAGAGCATTTAAGGCAGTCAGAGTTGCAGGTAGGTGGTGACACAACCCCTTACTGTTCTGGGCTGAACCCCAAAGCGTCAGAGTTGTTCATGTTGTGTGACTTGATGATGTATGTTGGGGGTTTCATGCTTTGCATTTATCACTTGTATTACATGGGTGCTGACGTGTTCAGCGCTTTACCAAGACAGTCCCTACCACAAAAAATCTTAAACAAAATCAGACACAAAATACCATCCAAATATTTAGGCCTCAGTTCAGAAAAAGCACTTGAGCATGAACTTAGTTAAATATGTTCTTAAGTGCTTTGCTGAATGGGGACCATATACATTAAACACAGATAGGAGGTAGAGGGTTTGATTCATGCTACTTTCACATGGTATAACTTCATTGATTTCAGTGAAGTTACTCCAGATTTATATCAGTGTATGAGATCAAAATTAGGCTCCAAGTCTTCAAGCTACAAATGTTTTTTCTTAATATTCTTCAAATATTAAGAAGAAATATTTTTTTAAAGTAGAGCTGGTCAATGTAGAGTAAGGAAGACGGACGTAAGCTTGTATACTGTGCAATTTGGTGGTTTTATGAATTTTTGTCCGATTAAAATCCTCTAAGCTATTATTTAACTATGAAGAAAGTGTGCATTGGGAAGTCCAAGAGAGCTTTTTTTAATGGCACACAGGATTGTAGGAACTCTACCTCATCCACTCAAAAAAGCATGTAGACTCCAGCTGAGTTTCATTTGGTCCATGGCATTTACTATGTTGATAAGAGCATAAAATCTCTCAAATGAACAGCATCTCTGTTGGTTGTCTCTGTGACATTTCTCAGGGTAGCCAGGACTGTGAGTCATATGGTTACCCCTTTCCTCTAGCGAGAGGTAGCCTTGCCCATGGTGACTGGGTGTTAGCTCCCTAATGCCACCGGCCTGTTATTAGCCACTCAAGCACCCTCCTCTGGGCTATGACATCCCCGTCTTCACCTTTCAGATTAACAGTAACCTGTTCCCCGGTCCCCAAGTCCTTTTGAAGTGTTCCTCCAGCCCCAACACTGGCTACTCACAGAAATCCCACATCCTTTACCACAAAGAAGCCAGGTACCCCAGTTTTACCTTAAATCACCACACCTGTGTAAAAACAATAGAAGGTTTATTTAAGAAAGAATAGAGAGAAATAAGAGAGAGTGATGGAAAGAAATAGTTATGATGCAAAATAAAATCATGAAACGCAAAGTAGGGCCTACACTTTCCTATCTAATAAAATAAGAAGACCCCTGATTCCCTGCCAAAAGTTGAGTTTGTTGCAGAGTTGGCTGGCTTTGCAGGAACTAGGATCCAAACCTTAATGAAAATATCCCCACTCCACAAGATGTTTCCTCAGAGAATGGATACAGTGTGCCTCTCTCCAGTCTTTTGTCTCTACTCATAGACAGGGTGATCCCCTGTGTGTTGTAATACTCCTTTTTTATTCCGCCAAGTGGTTTCGATTGTTTGCAGTTGTCTCTGAAGGTTTTCCATTGAAAGTCTTGGGATGGAGCAAGGCTAGACAATTGAGCCTTGCGTTACATCACTGGCTAGCCAGGGAGGGGTGACAATTCTCTCCTGCTTGCATGGGCCATCACAGAAACATATTATTCCTTGGTGACCAACTTTTACTTCAAGACCATAAATCAAACTTTCCTTAAATATTACCTGTACATACATCTCACAATGATTGAGTCTTAACAAGCTACAAGCTTTCAGTAGATACTTTACATGTTACTCTTTATGGATAAATATCTTGCAATACGTGTTGGGTGTGGTGAGTTTGTCAGGTCTGAGGGGGGAGTTGTTTGCCAAGGGTCCTCTCTGTCAGTCTGTTACTGCTCCTGCAGATTGAAAATGCACACGGGATGATCTTGACAATTCTACAATGTCTTGCTTATGGGTCAAGAAACTGTTTTCTAATGCTGTGACTTCACTCAGCCACAACGTCATGATAAATTAAAGGCTAGCAGACAGATGGAGATCTTCTGATGCGGAAACAAAGCTTGAAACAGCAACATTCAAAAAGTGTTTGTTTTTTAATGGCAGAAATGCATTTTTGAAAGTGTAGTGCCCAATGAGCATCTGTGAGGAGTTTGGGATCACAGTTTGTCTTTAATCAAGGACTGAATTTAGTATTGTCCCTTCTTTCACACCATTTGAAAGCATGGATGTCTCTAGAGCAATTGGCATCTTTCTCTAACTGCATGTCTTTTGCCTGAAACCAGTGTTTGTGGCATGGGCTGCCAAGTAAGTGTGGGCTGTTTGGGTTTTTGTTTGTTTGTTTTTTAAACAGATTAGTGGCTGCCATAGCAATCCCATCCTTAGTTTAGGGTTTGACACAAGGCTTAGGAGCTGGGGGGAATAGTTGAAAATTGTGAATTTTTTTGTAAGGAATGTAATTCTTTCATGAACAGAGTTATCAGACAAGATTTGATTGATGCGATTGGATTAAGGCATCATGCTGTATGCTAATGCAATGTTGGCTTGCATATTAACAAATACCCAAGGAAGAGACACATTGTAATGTAATTGTATTGCATATCTGCAACACTAAATTAAACTGTTTGGGTTTTTGTTGCACACATTATTGATCTTATCCAAGCACTCAGTAGAGACTGTCATTAATAACATCACACAAACCCAGTAATTAATGGTTGTAGTATATCCATTAATTCCAGTTAAAAATATTGGGTTTTGTACCTCAGCATGTGCCAGACTCTCAAAGGAAATCATCCTATGAGACTTCAGTACACTGTTTTGAGGATGCATGTTCTCAGGAATATGTTCCTGAGATGAGATAAGGATGTAGTTAAGTGGTATTTATCCATACCATAAGTTTAGCACACAGTTGAGGATTTTCTGCTTAGGAGCTTCAGGAGTGAGTCAGCATGAAAACCAAACTACCATCCTCCCTCCAAAGAAAATTTTTCAGGTCAGGGCAGATGCCACTGTGGTGGGACACTCTTGCTGCTCTGCTTGTGGAGCTCCTCCTGGCCTTCGCATAGACTAACTGCAATTAAAGCATCAATACTCCACCCTATCTGCCATTCCAATTAATGACTGCACTGCACACGTTTTGAAGGTTTTTATGTTTGTACCTTGCTTACTCTCTCTGAGACCCACTCTCATGGAGCTCAGTATAGCAAAGTCTTGTGATTTTTATCGTGACTCCAGAGATTTTGGGGGGTGCTTTTCCTGTCTCCCAGAAGCAGCGTGAAAGGCTGCCAACTCACAGATATTCCCGTATCGGAAATGGCCACCATCTTCTATTACTGTCAGTAAGACTGAAGCCAGCAAGGAAGTGAATGGGGAGAGCAGGAGGCAGATTTAGGGGTTATAGTGTAATGTGGTATAGTAGGTTGTGGAGGGCAGGAAGGCAGGCTGAGGGTGCAAAGGATAGTGATGGGGGTGGGATAGGCCTAGACTAGACCATAGTGAACAGGGTTGGTCACAAATTCTGATGAGTAATCTTTTGAGGAGAGAACTGAACATTAAAGATGGTCATCCTTTCTCACCGATAGAAAGGTTCAATCAACTAATCTGTTGGTTCTTTTGTATCCATAGACACTTCAGCTCCAAATCCTGAGCATAAAGTAGTTCAACTTTGTGCAAAATGCCATAATCTTGCAGAGATCTGGCCTTCCTCCAGTCTCTCACTACATTAAAAGCAGCATTGTATACTCCTCATTCATGATGCCAGGATGGGCAAAACACCCCAGGACACCATGCTTTCAAACGCCATTGACGCACAAAGGGGCACATGTCTTGGCCCTATCTGGTGTCACCTGTGGGGCTGCCGCAAAGATTTGTGGACTTGCAGGATTGAGCCAGATCTGGGAACGTCACTAAGTGATGCCTGGTGCAACACCATTAACTTTGGTCAGTCTGGCTGGCGTGACGGTCCTCAGTAGACTATGTGTATTTGATGATGATGAATGGCTGACTTTATTTCCTCTAATTCTCTGAATGCAGCACTTATTTGAAAGCACAGTATGGAAGCTAGTTAAAATTAATTCTTAAAGAGTTTTTTTTTTAAATCAAACTGTCATTGTACTTGGAAGGATCATCTTTTAAAAAAAAAAAGCATATGCAGTAGGAGAATGCAACCAAAATTCCAATTATGCTCCAGATCACTTAGTTTCAACCCAGGATAATGTAAAAACAGAGGTAACACAACAAAGAGGTAATACTACTCCATAGCTTCCTTGGTCAAAGCAGTGAGCTATGATGACTTCCAAAGCTAAGAAAATACAAAGTGAAGAAATAAGTTTGGCTTTTAATGGGAATGAGGCACCTTTCTAATGCTGCAGTATAATTTCCTTTTTGTTAATGTTACTGGCCACCAAACTTAGCCTTAACCCTACCTAGTACACACAAAGTTAGAATGACTTAGAACAGGGGTTCTCAAACTGGGGGTCAGGACCCTACAGGGGGTCATGAGGTTATTAGATGGGGGGTTGCCTCCACCCCAAACCCTGCTTTGCCTCCAGCATTTATAATGGTGTTAAATATATAAAAAAGTGGTTTTAATTTATAAGCATGGAGGTTGCACTTAGAGGCTTGCTATGTGAAAGCGGTCACCAGTACAAAAGTTTGAGAACCACTGGCTTAGAACTTTAATTCGGCGATAGCTTCAACATTTTCAAAATCCTACTGCTGGAACCTTTTAAAATTCCACAGTGCCAGAACATATGGATAGCATCTCCCATCTCAGATGCACGTTTCCACATGCCTTTGTCACTGTAAACTATAAGTGATAGTACCCAGGCAGTAGGTTATAAGATGATAAATAGAATACAAAATAAAACTAATACCCATAATGACGTGGAAATATACAATTGAGCATGTGAATTTTTAAAAATGAAAAAATGTTGTGCATTGCATGTATGTAAGGTGAAGGTGAAATACACAACAGATTGATTAATGAAAGATTTCAAATATGACGAAGAAACAGTCATTACATACACAGATTCCCTCCTCATCACTTGCACCCCTGCATTTGCCCCAGGTTTCTTGCACCACTGTAATGATATTGTAAAATGAAATGCTACTGAGATGAAATTTTCAGCTGGAGGCTACTGTAATAATCATTAATTAAAATAATGGAAAAACAGAGACAATGAACCCAGCTGCCCTCTTAAACCCAGGCAACCAGAATTCTTTTTCTCAACTAATCAGTAACTCATAGGCCCAAAGCTGCAGTCCTGTTGCAGGTCAAACACCCATTCAGGATGCCGACATTTTCTGAAATAACTTTGCAGAAGTTGAAGACCAGAGATTGTGCAATAATTGTCAGCTTACTTACTGCTTTCTCTTTGTCCATGGTTTTTTGTTTTGTTTCTGAGCTGGGCTTGGCTTCAGAATTGCCATAGTTTGACCTCTTTGGTAGAGGCATTAAAGATCCCGCTCAGTAAAGAGCAAAGGGATTCTCTCCATTGGCTTTAAATCAGCCACAAGGGACAAGAATCCATTATACAAGTAGATGATTGGAGCTTGTGCATGTGCAACTAGCAGGTATGATTATGCAACTAGATGAAACTCAATTAGAGAAGATGGAGCATTTTTCCCTACAGTTTTCAGACTGAGAGATGGCTCTATCCCCGGTTTGCATAATATTATGAAAGCCTCTCACTGCCTCAGGAGCCTGGTGAGTTTGTGCCTTGACTAATCATTGCAGTTTAAGATCACTAGATAATAAACAATAACCAGAGAAACTAGTGTTAACTCATCTGCATCAGTGGTGCACTGAGGTGACTATTTTTTTGGGAAAAAACAGCATCCTTAGCTATTGACTTTTTTATCCATGACCAAGATGAATCTTGATCTTGACTTGCCTCCGACGCATGTTCAGTGACACATGGGATGTGAATCATTGCAATGTGTGGCCCAAAGTATTGATTTTTACTAAATGCCGTGACCTTGACATATGAGCAGGGCCGGCTCCAGGCACCAGCTTAGCAAGCAGGTGCCTGGGGCGGCCAATGAAGAGGGGGGCGGCACGTCCGGCTGCGGGCGGGGCCGTCACTCTCTCTTGGAGCGAAGGACCTGCCGCCGAATTGCCGCCGTAGAATGAAGCGGCGGTAGAGCTGCCACTGCTTGCAATCGCGGCTTTATTTAATTATTTATTTCTGCTTGGGGCGGCAAAAACGCTAGAGCCAGCCCTGCATATGAGATTTCAGTTCTTAATGGAAAACTCTTATTAAAGACACTTCCTCTTTATTCTTGGTCCCCTAAGAATAAATGGCATGGCCTTCAGCATTCTGTTCCCTACAGCCAATCACAGGTTTCTATGTCAAATCTAATACTATTCCATCTCAGGGGCCAGTTCGTTGCATGAGGGCAGCTTCCTTTGATTTCAGCAGATGTTACACCAAAGCAAATGAAGATCAAAGTGTGGCACTAGTATCTCTAATTCCTTTGGTTGGGGAGAGAACAGGTTTGTGAAATTCCAGTTTTTAAATTAGAAGTACAGTAGAACCTCAGAGTTATAAATCCGTCAGGAATGTAGGTTGTTCATCACTGTGAAATGTTCATAACCCTGAACAAAACGTTATGGTTATTCTTTTAAAATTTTACAACTGAACATTGACTTAATACAACTTTGAAACTTTATTATGCAGAAGAAAAATCTTGCTTTCCCTTTATTGTTTTAGTAGTTTACATTTAACACAGTATTGTACTGTATTTGCTTCCCCTCTCCCGCCCACCCCTATTTCTGCTTCTGCCTGATTGTGTACTTCCGATTCCAAATGAGGTGTGTAGTTGACTGGTCAGTTCATAACTCTGGTGTTCGTAACTCTGAGGTTCTACTGTAATCCCACCACAAGAATGTTAACATCGCTTGAGCCCTATCACTGCTCACTGTTATCTGCAGAGGGATTGTTAATGACTAGTGATGAAGTAATCCACATGATTAGGCCTAATGTTGTTGTTCTTCTTAAGAGGCTTGTTTTGGGAACATATCAGTTTACTGTCTTTATCTGAGACCATGAAAAAAAAAATCTCGTATCTTTTGTGTGGATTTCTCAAAGGAAGCCCAGATCTACTGACCTTTAGGGCATGCTGTACGACATGTCCCAGGTTTTTCAGGGGGTCAGGCTGAAAAGTTATGAAATGGAAAGGAATGAAGTTTATATGGGTGCACTGAAGGATTTCTGACCTATCAAGTGTCTGCTTGCATTTTAATTAACTGTACAGTGTCTAGAGACCAGGACAGGCATTTCCTATACATTTGGAATATGAATCACTACAATGATGAAAAGAGCATAATGTACAAGTCACTAGACATAAGATCACAACAGAGCTGTCCTCTGCTCTGTCTTTGGTTTTTCTTTTCCCTGAAGCTGCACCATCTCAAACTGTGATCTCAGCCAGTCACACAAACTGAGATCACATATAAAAAAATAGCTGTAATGGTCCAAAACACATCAGTAGTACTACTGCAAGAGTGGTATTGGGCCATTGCTGTAGAATAAGATAGCTAATTTGCTTTATCACAATATTTGAGATTCTTTCAAGACCAGCTTGTGAGCTTGTGCTTTCATTAGTATTTAGTTATCCTTACAGGGTCTTGTTACCTGGTTTCCACATAGTGGCTATATGAAATAGGAGCCCGATTCAAAGCCCAATGAAGTCAATGTGAGTCTTCCCATTGACTTCAGTGGGCTTTGAATCAAGACCTTTATGATCAGGGTCCAATTCTCCTGTTCAAGTCTATGTGTGGAGAGCAGACACGTAGGATGGATGTGGGTTGGAAGCATGGAAAGGTGATGGAAGGACCAACTCTATGACATTGTCTTCCCTATCCCAGATTGTGCAGGAGCCCCTGCCATAGTACATGGTTGGTATGGGCCGGTGAGACAGGACAGGAAAGGGCAGGGTTTGTGAGGGGGAGCTACTCTGTGTGACTGTCTCCCTTGACTTTCCCTATCATAATATAGTATTGACACAGCTTGGATTATCTTATGTGGTGAACAGCTCTGCAGTGTGAATCCCCTATTGTTTGGGGACAACAGTAATTGGGAACTATGTGGAAAAGCAGAGTCCCAAAGAAAGCGTCTTATAAGGATCAGACCCTGTGTATCCATTTATTTAAAAAGCCAAGTCATTTTAGTTGATATATTACATTTTAATGCATTACTTAAAATATGGTTCATGTTCTAAAATTAAACAGCCTGGGGTTATCATAAGATAGGAGATAAAATATTCATTTCTTTATAATTACAGAGCTTATGGATTAAATATAAAAGGTTGAAACCTAGTAGTGCTGGATTTGGAAAGAAATCATATTATAGGGATAGACGTGACCATGTGAATAGTTTCAAAATGAGTAATGTGCTCTAGAGTAGAGTGTATAAAGTGCTTCCTTTTTTATTTTAATACATGTGTATTTTGTGTATTCAACTTTTTTCTTTGTAAAACAAACAAACTAGTAAAGTCCTTTAACTGAGTGATGGCATCACCTTAAAGGAAAATTCCTTGTGAAATGGACATTGGAGTTAACACAGTTCAAATATATAATATACATTTAAAATATGGCGATTTTACAAAAATATTACAATAAATAACAGATGTCCAGGGAGCAAATGCTGTACAAAACCAAACACATTCTAGGTCCATCTGCTGTGTTATTCCACATATAATGTTTTTTGAGGCCATAAACAGGCCAGTAATCTGTGCCAAGTGACAGTGTCTTCCTGATAGACCGCTGCACCTGTTTATCAGACATCTTAGATACCTAAATGATGGTCAGAATGTGCAGCTGGGAGCTACAATGGTCAGACAATGTTGTGAAAGAACAAAGGAACTGCTCACCTTTAAACTAAGGACAGCTGTGGTTCTAGCTATGATTTACTAGCAAAGACTAGGGCACTGAGGTCCACAGAGCTGATGGCCTCTGGAATGTAGGTTTCTGATCTCTGTGAGCGGAAAAAAATTATAACATGATGTTAGATTGGAAAAAATAATATAAGAAACCAATTCAAATACCACTTAAAATGGAGGTTTTCATCATAACAGCACCTACAGCTATAGACAAATAAATAAATAAAATAAATAAAACTGATGTAAGTATAACTCCAATTCCAACTTCTGAAGTGGTCATAAAAGAAAGAGATAAACTCAGAAGAGCATAAAGAAACAGAAATGGAGAAAGTACAGAATGTCCCACTCTGCAGCTGCATATTTTTTCCAAATCTCTCTGGGACAGTTTAACACTTTGCTACAACAGACAAATAGAGGTGTTAACAAGTCTTAAAGAGCATAATGAAAAGTCTTAAAGAGCATAATTATTAAATGAAAATAGATCCCTCCCCTTCTCCGCAAATGATCAGGGACCAGGCTCCGTTGTACCTTTGCAATGTTGGTGCAATTGTATGTTCACACTGGAGGTGCCTAGGATGGTTATCACTCAGTGCCTTTGAGATATTTCTCTTTATTTATTTTATTCCTTTTTCTCCTTTAGTAACTGGTGTCAGAGCTGCTGGGTCAATTTTGTATCCTCCCTCACATCAGAGGAGATGACTCTTGCCCTCCGGTGAGGTCCAGGTGAGTGCTCACCTATTACTGTATGGTTATTTGAGAGGGGACTTTACCTACAGTAGATCTTTCTTATTGTATTATTATAAATGTTTTATTCTTTTTACAGCACCCAAAAATATGCTAGGTTTTTTATAGAACAGACAGAGACAGGGTCCCTCTCCCAAGGAGGCCTTTGTTTGTAAGGTATCTTGTCTTCAGTGAGGTTCTGAATTGGTGCAGGGTCCCACACTGGCAGATCCAGTTACAGGATAATGGCCTCACTTTAAACATGATGCAATCAGTTAAGGATTGGGATAGGATGAAGAAGGTCAAAAGATACAGCAATAAGACAATATGGTTACTCAGTTTAACCATCTTAGTGGTTCAATCAAGTGGGGTTTTTTAATAGTCTCAGTTCTTCTTGCGACCAGGTATCCAGTCAAGTGCATTCATGCAACCTCTGTTCACTTCAGTAAGTGTTACATGTCTGCAAATAATGGGATGGTCAAGCCTCTAATGCCTTATTATGCCTTTGCATTAACTTAATTTTTTAATTAAAATTTCAGTTTAAAAAAAGGAGTTCTAGACCTACTGAACTCTGGATCAGTGTCAACTCTGATTTAAGCAGGTACAGCAACAAGATTGATTGTAGTGGAACAATCTGCTTATGCTACCAGTAATTTCTATCCTCTCTCTATATTTTGCACATTAACTCAACACTCTTAATTCTACTACCAATTGAAGTAAGGTACAGTGAAACTTTTCACAGGAGGTTGCTGCAGAGTATCTTCTCATGTATTAAAGTTTTGTTCCTCCTTTTTTGGAATATTACCTCCATCAGGCAACCAATTTTTGTTCCCTAGAGTGGTCGCTTAATACAGATCTCACTGTATTTGCTTTGGGTGTTTTAACTAATAGTTGCTATTTTGTGAGCTAGAGGTTCACTTTAGCTGTGAAAATACAAAGAAAAACATCTCTCACAAACTATCAGATTACATTATTTTTGGAAAAAGCAGATGGAGGTTCTCTATGTAAGCATGAAAATACATAACATCTTTTAAAATATGTATAATATGAAGACAAGTGATCTATTATGTATGGTTTCAAAATGTTTCAATGCAAGCAGTACAAAACTTTGGGAAATCTTGTGTGTGTGTTTGTAGAACTGGGTGATGTTGATCATACCTCATTTGCTTCTCCCCTTTTCTGCTCTTTTATTATTACTCCTTCTTTAGAAGTATTGTTTGGAGCTCCCTCCTTTTAAAGCTTTTATCTGGGCTGGTTGTCATACCTATGCAAAGCAAAAGCACACAGCCCCATGAGCATTTGGGGTTAGACTGTTTTACAATTAACAGTGATTCAGTATTTAAAGTAAGGGTTGTGGGGCAGGGGTTGCATTTCAAGCTTCAGACAGACCCAGTGAATATCAGCTGTATACATTTTCCATACTTCTGATGGGGTCTTGCAAACATCATTTCCCACAATAGTTAAAGGATGAAATACTTACAGGCATCACAGGAGGTGGACATCTCAGTATAGCCATGCAGCTTTAAGAAACAAGAACAGGAGTACTTGTGGCACCTTAGAGACTAACAAATTTATTTGAGCATAAGCTTTCGTGGGCTACAGCCCACTTCATCGGATGCATAGAATGGAACATATAGTAAGGAGATATATATACATATACAGAGAACATTAAAAGGTGGGAGTTGGATATATATCTCCTTACTATATGTTCCATTCTATGCATCCGATGAAGTAGGATGTAGCCCACGAAAGCTTATGCTCAAATAAATTTGTTAGTCTCTAAGGTGCCACAAGTACTCCTGTTCCTTTTGCGGATACAGACTAACACGGCTGCTACTCTGAAGCTTTAAGAAAGCAACTCTGCAAATCTGTATGTCTTTTTCCACGGGGAATCATACAGTCTTCATGCTTTCCCATGTGGAGGTCAAAAGCATTTCCAATGAAGACAGTTCTAGCTATTTTCACATGATGATACAGTTTAGAATGTGGATCTTGTTGGATGAATTCATATCAGGTAGTTACTTGGGTTACTTAGTTAATTGGGTTACTTAAAATGCAGAATAATTAAAATAATATCAGACGTAGCCCTTTTCAAAGCTGCTGTTGGCTTGTCTCTTTTTTTGATGTCTTGAATTAATATATTAGCTGAAGTGGAAATAACCAGCTACATTCACTCAGTTACATGTATCTTTCCATGTCTGACCTTTTACAGTAGTTGGATTTAATTGTGACTGGATATAGACTTTCATAGATTATAAAACCAGGAGGGACCATTGTGATAATCTAGTCTGACTTCCTGTATAACACAGGCCATAGGGTTTCCTTGAATTAATTCTTGTTTGAACTAGAGCATATTTTTTAGAACATTCAATTTTGAATAAAAACTTTCTAGTGATAGAGAATCTACCACGATAAGTTGTTCTCTTGGTGAATCACCCTCACTGTTAAAAATGTGCACCTTATTTTTTAGTTTGAATTTGTCTAGCACAATTCCAACCACTGGATCTTGTTAAATTCTTGTCTACTAGATTGAAGAGCCCTCTATTACCAAATTTCTGTTCCCCATCTAGGATTTATGGACTGTGATCAAGTGACCTCTTAAGCATTTCTTTGTTATGCTAAACAAATTGAGTGCCTTCACTAGAAGGCAGGTTTTCCAATCTTTTAATCATTCTTGTGGCTTTTTCTGAACCCTCTCCAATTTATCAACATCCATCTTGAATTGTGGACACAAGAATTAGACACAGTATTCCAGCAGCAATCTCACCAGTGCCAAATACAGAGGTCTTTACTGGATATTTCTTTATTAGAAACACACCCACTCAACGATGAGTCTCCATTTAGCTAAATTTCGGGACCTATCAACTACCCAGTTTTTAATCTGTTTAATATGATTTTGTATCATTTTGGTTTCTTAATCAAAATATCACATGGTACCTACCAAGTCAAATGCTTTACAGAAGTCTAAGTATGTCACATCAACATTGTTACCTGTATCAGCCAAATTTTTATTTCATAAAAAATGATAGTTACATTTTTTGCCTGGGATAGATGTCAGGGTCATCCTGTGTACCTCATGATACCTGGGGCATCCTGTGTACCTTTTAAAAAATATTGGCACATTAGCTTTCTTCCAGTCCGCTGTACCTTACCCAAGTGATCCAAGACTTATTGAAAATCAACATTCCTGATCCAGAGAGCTCCTCAGCCAGACTTTTTAAAAACTCTTGGGTGCAAGTTATGTGGATCTGCTGATTTAAATGGCTAGCTTTAGTAGCTGCTGCTTAACATCCTCCTGAGTTACTGTTGTAATAGAAAATATTTCATCATCATATGATGTCTTTTTCCCAAATACAGAACAGAGGTATTGATTGAACACTTCTGGCTTCTCTGCATTATTATTGAGAATTCTATTTCCATCTAGTAATGGACCAATACCATTGTTAGGATTTCTTTTGTTCCTAATGTACTTGAAAAACTCCTTATTGTCCTTAACTCTGGTGGCCATAGATTTCTCATTATATCCTTGTTTCCTTTTGTACTTTTTTTTTTTTTGTTACAATTCCGAGCTTTACATTTATTACTATCGATTTCCCCTTTCTTCCATTTTTAAAAACATTCTTATAGATGTTTTAACTTTTCCTATAAGCCAGATTGTTTTCTAATCAGTGTGGCCTTCTTTCTCAATTGTGGGATTGTGACTTTTTGAGCATCTAATAAAATGTACTGAAACATTTCCCACTTTCTTCCTGTTGAAATTCTTTCTCCGCAACTGATCTGCCTCATAATTTTTTTTCATCTTTGTGAAATTGACTCCCAGCCTATGTTACCCGCTGCCTATGAGAGACAGGAAATTTGTCGTAGAGAAGCCCTGGAAGCTCAGGAAGGAGCTCAGGCTAAGGTTTTTGTATTTGTTAAGTATAGTCCTGTCTCAAGGCTTTGTTACTTCAGCTAAGAATAAAGGCAAAGCCTGGAAAGGGGATACATTTTGTACATTACCTCTGTGTGCACACATGCGTGTGAAACAGTGCAAGGTCTTCCCTGATTCATTTAAACTAAGAAAAGTACAGTGCTTGTTAATACCACTCTGACCTAGAGACCAGGACATTTCCTCCTAGCCAGCAAATCAGTGGCAACAAGTTTGACCAGGAATCTCTGCTATCATTGGAGATGAGGATCTTTGCCTGATTTAGCTATGTAGGAGGGATGGATTTGAATCTTTAGCAATGTACTCTGCAGTGTTGCCAACTTTTGTGATTTTTACCCAGAGTTGGTGTTTTTTCTTAAGGGCTCAGCTTGTGGAATCATGTTGTTCTGTGGCAATCTCATAATTTCTCTTTTATAAAATAAATAATACGTTTCTAGCCCTCAGGCTAAAAGGTTGGAGAGAAGAGCTGAAAAACATGACCCAACGGTATCCTAAAGATTCAAAACCCAGAAGATAGAAAAAATGGACCCCAAATTTATTATTTCTTTTAAAATCTCATGATTTTTACATGAATTTAATATTTTGACGGTCTGATTTATGATTATTTTTTTGAAGGTTTGGGATTGGCAATACAGAATCTGTCATGATGGTGTTTTATCGGCCTTGCCAGCAAAATGGACAAGACCATTTGGTGGTACTCTTCTTTGTTTCTCTGGTTTTCCATTCAAGATGCTCACATCATTCTACAAGTTAAATAAAGTTAAACATTTTTCTTAAGTCAATTTTTTCCCCTCTTTGAGTAGGCATTTGAAAAGAATGGTATTTCCACAAACATTACTTACTGTGCACCTGATCCTCCCAGGTACACCCGTATAAACTAGAGGGTAGCTGACTGGAAGTCTGCAAAGAGTTATGCAAGTTATAAATAAGAGGAGAATCAGATCTTCCCCTTGATCTCCAGTGTGCTGAAGAGGAAAAGGGTTTAAGGCGACTCTTCTCCACTGGTGAAAATAATAGGGTGCTCTTCTACCTAACATGCAGGGCCGGCTCTAGGGTTTTGGCCGCCCCAAGTAGCTAAACAAACAAACAAACAAAAAAACAAAAACAAAAAAAGCTGCGATCGCAATCGCGATCTGCGGCGGCAATTCGGCAGAAGGTCCTTCGCTCCGAGCAGGAGTGAGGGACAATCTGCCGAATTGCGGCCGAACAGCTGGACGTGCCGCCCCTCTCCGGAGTGGCCGCCCCAAGCACTTGCTTGGTAAGCTGGTGCCTGGAGCCGGCCCTGCTAACATGGGGTTGATTTTTAGAGTGGTGAGACATCTAGCTAAGTGGAAGTGGCCAAGTCTGTGAGCTAAGGTGTGTATCCAGTCCTGCCTGAGTAACCCGTTGTGCATACTGCAGTCAGGTGCAAATGCTAACCAAGAATGCAAGCTGCTCCTGTTGAAGCAGCAACAAAGTGCACTATGCAGCACATCTTACCTGCAAGTCTCTATAGAATCCCTGCAGCATTCCTGCTCCCCACACACAGTAACAGCTGGGGCAAGATTTGGCCCTATATGTGCATCAGAAATAGAAATGACACATCCTTTTGTTAATTAACTAGTAAAAGTACAACTGTGAAAACAATGCATCGAAAGCTTCTGTAACAGCAAGAGGGAAAGGGTTGCACCATTATTTTTACAAGATTCCCTCCCGCACGCCCCCTACACAGACCCTTGCTAGTAAGCTGCTGCCGTTTATCTTAATGCTGACCGTGTGAACAGGAAATCAGATCTCCTCCATTATTCATGAGGGGGAATGGAAAGTAAATATTGGTTTTTAGCATTAAATTGCTGATTCGTAGAGAGATTCTATTTTTGGATGGTGTGGCATCAAGAAATAAATCCAGCTCCTATCCCAGCTTAAAGAACTAGATTCCAGTGGTCTAGAATGTATGTTATTTCCTCTGTACCCTCTGATTACTTTCCCCTTTGCTCTCTTATTTTAATATATATGTTTATTTATTCCCCATTCCTGGAGCTCTAAATAATGAAACTCAGGTGCAGTTTGAGGATGAGAGGAGGAACAATGGGCCGTAGACCTCCTCTCAGTTACATGGATGTAAAAGGAATAACTGAATTGAAATCAATGGCATTTCACTGTTGTGAGAGCAGAATCAGGCCCATTGAGTTCCATTGTGTGGTCCTTCAAATTAGCTTTCTGCCAGGAATCCAGTACTGTAATGTATGTAAGGATAGAACGCAAGGGGCGGGGAGGAAGGGAATATATTTTATTGGGCCAACTTCTGTTGGTGAGAGAGACAAAGCTTTTGAGCCACACAGAGCTCTTCTTCTGCTCTGGAAAAGGTACTCTGAGTACCTGAAAAAGGGCACTGTGTGACTCTAAAGCTTGGTATTTCCTCACCCACCTTGTCTCTCTAATATCCTGGAACCGACACAGCCACAACTACACTGCGTAGGATAGAACACCGATAGTCATCTAGAGCTGTCATGCCCTGTCCTCAGCAATAGCATCAGGTTTCCCATTGCCAGCATCTAAATATTAGACCATAATAGAATCTGCTGCTTGAGCTGTTGCCATTGCAAATCTGTTCCCTTTGATATAAAGGAGAAAATAAAATGTGACAGTAAAGTGGTTATGTGCCTTTGGCCAGCTTTAAGGAATTTTCACTTAACAAGAAGAGACAGTCTTTCCACTCCCACCCCAAATGTTGATTTTTTTTCTTCCCCAGTGTCACTTTTAAAGACTTATTTCCCGCATGACAGTAGGAGGATTAATCCATTGTCAAAGAAATAAGGAGGACTACCCTTCAGCGTGCTGCAGGCTGCTTTCCTCTTTGCTGTGCAGTGGAACTGCTGGTCGGTCTGTAATCAATATAAGACAGGGCATATTTACATTGCAGAAGGAAGAATTTTGAAATGTGTTGATGGCCATTAACCCTAAAGAAACAGCATTTCCATTTAAGTACTAGCCTGGAGTCTTCTCTCTCATGTGTAATGGATCATTATCTGCACAGAAAAGTCAGCTTAAAAAGCTGTGTGAGGGCTGAATACACTTGTTAAATGTAGAGGGGGAAAAAGCTCTCTAATCTTGAATACTTTCTGGGGATGCTGATGTAAATTCAAAGAGAAGGTCCTGTTTTTTAAAGGTCAGGGATGTAACACCCCTTCTCCCCCCATGCTGTCTCAGTTTTTAATTTGCTTGACTGATGCTGGCTTTTTGTTTTCCAAATGTGTTGAGTATTGATCCCCTACCTTTTATCTCAACACTTCTCCTTTCTCTTCCCCTCAGGAAGTAGCTACAATTGGGAAGGTGGCTACTGAAGTCATAGGGTTACCGCCAACAAATGCTGGCTATCGGAATGCATTATTACAAGGATGATATTTATCTATCTAGCTGCAGACTTGCCAGATCTCCTACTTCCAGTGGAAAAGCCAGTCATTATCTGACTGAGTACTCCTCTTTCAAGTCCTGGATTAATAGTGTAATCAACTCTCAATTTAAATCACAGTCCATCCAGTCACTTAGGCTATATCTACACTACGGCATCTTTTAGCGATACAACTGTGCCCCTACAGCTGTGCTGCTAAAAGGTGCGCAGTGTAGCAGCTGTTTGTCGCAAGAGAGAGCTCTCCTGCCGACAAAGTGCTGTTCACACCAGCACTTTTGGGGGGAAGGGGTGACAAAAGTGTTGCCGATGAAAGTCTAGTGTAGACAAAGCCTCTGTCAGGCACAAATTAAGGGCAAGTCCACACTTAAAATGCTGCACTGGTGCAGCTGCACCACTGGAGTGTGTCGAAGACGCTCTGAGCTGATGGGAGAGAATTCTCCCATTGCCCTAGTTAATCCACCTCCCTGAGAGGGGGTAGCTATGTTGATGGGAGAAGCTGTCCTGCAGACATAAAGCTTTCTACATGGGAGGGGTAGGTCAGTGTAACTACGTTGCTCAAGGGTGTGGGTTTTTCACACCCCTGAGCGATGCAGTTATACTGATATAGGTCTGTAGTATAGACCAGACCATAAACAATATCTTTGGGATCCAGGCCCCATCAGCAGTGAATTAGAGCAGGAGAAAGTGGGGTCTGCTGTGCCTAGCCTTGAGGGAGAAAAAACTGAGCCTTTTGGGCAACACTGGTCCCCTGCAAGCTTGCTGGTGAAAAGGCAGTTGCCGAAACCTTGCACACTGTGGGCCAGATCTGAGGCACTGCTGTTACTTGGAGTCATTCCATTGATTTCAGTGAGCTACATGGATTTACACCAGTGGAGAATCTGGCCCTGAAACTCCCCCTCAGCACACTTTCGCTCACTGGAGGCTTTATGCTAGCATCTGCTAGAAGCGAGTTTGGTTTAATGTTATGTTTAACTTGCCTGGGCCTAAGCAACTCGGTAACACACAGCCAAATACTTTGTGTGTTTGGCATATAATACATAACGATCAGACTATGTTTTGATGAAGCAGTTATGTGCTATTACCTTATTGTTGCTGGGAAATGTATGGGGAAATTATTTCTAAAATATCTGTTTAAAAAAAAATCCTTAAAAATAATCTCTGTGTAAATTTAAGAGAGAAATCATTTCACTAATCTTCTTAACAATACCCCGGCCCTCCCCAGGCCACACTGAGAAAATGCATACGAACCACTTAATTCTGTGCTCTTTCAGTCTCCTTTTCATGTTCATAGATTGGAATGAGAAATCAGGTTGTTTGTCATATGGAAGGGAAGTTCCATTGGTTGCCATTACTGTCATTCTGATTATGCGCTTTTGCTTCCCTAATGTGAAACTATGCTGGATTCCACTGCAGGATTTTTTTTTGACATATCACTTGTCCTTTCATGCATACATCAGTTAGTTTCAGGAGTGTGCTAAAATATCAGATTCATAATATTGCAAGATAAAGGAAGTGATTGAGCTTTGTAATATTAGTAAATTCCTAGTCTACTCAAACGCACCCATAATTTAGATTGGATACAGAGTTGCTGACTGAAATCGGTGTATACACTTTCACTTCAGACATATGCTGTCACTTATTCTCCAGATGTACGCAGTTCATTCAACTGGCTCCATCTGTTTAACAAAATGAATCAGACACTAAAGTAATGCCCCCAAAACAGGTATGTGTAACCATCTAGATTTGTAGTTTATTGAAAGGAATGAGATAGAGGATATCAGTTCACGTATTGGTGATATTTATAGCAATTGTATTCAGTGCCAGCTCCAGGAGGAGACGTGGCATTCCATCCTTTCTTGGGGCGGCACAGTCCGAACAGCTTTTTTCTCTTTTTGCTTCGGCAGTTCGGGCGGCAGTCCAAGCGGTTTTTTTGTTTGTTTGTTTGGTTGGTTGGTTTTTTGCTTGGGGCAGCAAAAATGGTAGAGCCTGCCCTGGTTGTATTCTGCTGTAAATTATAATCTTCCTACATGTCAGGTTCTTATGTAACTCCCAGACTAGCTTTAGGTTGATTAGCTTAAAAAGTAAGCTGGGCGGGATGTTAAAAGGTCTTGAAATAGCTTTTGAAGCCTGTGTAACATCATCATGTCATAACCTTTCCCCGCCCCTTTTTGAAGTCATATGACTGTTTCATAGCCAACCAAATTATTTTGGTTTTGGCCATTGAAAGGTATTTTGTCCAGACTTTTCAAAGGTGAATGCCTGAAATTGGGCACCTATTAGTTAGGTAAGAAAAAATAATACCCCTGATCTTCAGTTGTGCTGTGCACCAAAAACTTGCATGGTTGTTGGGCAACTCTGAAAAACAGGCTACTGATTTAGATGTTTAACTGTAAGCATCCTAGAGTAAAAATGTTGGTCCCTCCCCACATGCTTGGTCTAGTAGTTCAGGAACAGTTTAAGAGCATAGGCTCTATTAGGAGGAACAACTTGCTCCTTTTTCTGTAAGTCCTTCATTGTTAACTAGGCCAAGCTCTCATTTCATGTAGATGCCCTACACCTTTTGCCAGGAGGCAGGCAACAACAGTACCATATGTCAAATTTGTAATGTTCCCAGGAGGTAGGTAAATGATTTCGAAATACAGTAACGGATTTGCAAAACAAGCTACAGATTTTTTGCTCTCAGAGGGAAAAATACTTCCTTGGATAGCTCATCGTTGTAGAAGACTGATTTTGCATCTTGAAATGCTAAAATTAAAACATGGCTGAACAAATCACTAGTTAATTTAGGGGAACAAGCCGTCACAGTTAGCAAGATGTACTGCATGGGCTAATAGGTCTCTTCTGTTTCTAACGTCTGTGATAGTAATATCCTTCAATTTTTAAAACCCTGTGCTATCTAATAGGGATCAGAGAGCACCCTCTAAAAGCTACATTGGAACAAATGGGTGGGATGTATATGTATGGTGTGTGTAGCTATCTAATCTATGTAGCAGATGTCAAAGCCATGTGATAAAGGATTTTATCATTCACCTTTGAGCACTGCACCTGCCATCTGCCAATTAATCCATCTCCTTGGGACTTATTCTAACATTCCAAATCTCCCATTTAAGAAAAAAATTCAACATTCCCACTTCTGTCCTCAAATGTTAACACCCTCTTTTATTCCACAACCCCCTCGCATCTCCCCCCACCCCTTCCTTCTGAGCCTCGAGACTGGTAATGGCTCTTCGAGCCATAAAAGTGTCACTTCAAGTCTGATCTCTTTCAGTCCTACAGGGCTAGAAATGGGAGCTTTATCCCACTGGAAAGAGAAGATTCCTATCTTCCCAGTGAGGCACCCAGCACTCATGACAGGCCCTTCCAGGGCTAGAGGCAACAGACTTAAAATTCATGACATTTTTACAAATAGTAAAACTGAGCCCTGTACAGCTGCACTAATTAGGTAATGCACCTGGTGTTACAGATGGAAGGATAAAAACGAGTCCCAATCCCATTAAAAAGTTTTAAAACTCACTTAAACACACGTAAAATAGCTTTTCTGTAGCATACACTGCGTACACAGAAAACAAGATGACCTAGTGGGTTATAAAGGTTCTAGTGGCACACATTTGGGATGATGTGTATGTGTACAGGGTACAATCTGGACTATTGAACAGCTGTGTCCCCTTAACCCTCTAGCCGACGGTGCCTTTCACACTGCTGTGCTCTCCGAACATCCACTCCTGGGGTTTCTCACACAGCCTTCAGCACGCAAAATTCACTCCCAGTTAAACACATGAGCACTCTGACCACCGGCAAATTCTTAGTCCCAGACTTTTCCCCAGAAATGTGCATCTTGTACTGTCCAGCACACTACTGAACAATGCAAACTCATAGAAAGTCCACAATTTCATCAAAGGAAAATGAAATATGCACCAGCCCTATTATCCCATATGGATTTTCCCACACACTTTAATCCAAACACACTGGTTAAGATAAAACAATGAGATAAATTTGTTAACTACAGAAAGATAGATTTTAAGTGATTACAGGTGATGATGCATAAAACTCAGGATTGGTTACAAAAGAAAATAAAAGAGTAATATGCAAGCTAATAACCTAAATTAATAAGCTAGGTCACTTTGAAGCAAATGTTTTGTCTCGCCATATGCTGTTGTAAATTTCACAGGCTGGGTCTCCTTTCAGCCTGGGACCACGCCCCCTTAGTTCACTTCTTTGAGAATTGTTGATGTCATGAGCAGAGAAATGGGAGGAGAGGTAAAGCGGAGGCTACTGTCTTCATATTTATACCACTGCCCCCTCTTTGAGGATTACCCCCTGCTGGGGTGCAGGTGACAGGTAGTCTCTTGTGGACATAAGGGTTGAACTGGCCCTGTGATGAAATGTAGATTTCTCGTTCACACCTTTCTATTGCTGGAGAATGGCAGCTCAAGTAAGTGATAGCCCACTTGACTCTGTTGATACCTGTCTGGGGGTGCCAGTGTGTCTTTGCCCCTGAAAAACTGGTTTGGACATGCCTTTCTCCCTCTGCAACACGTTATAGAAACATTATACAATAGAAATGTATAACCTCACATACAATGTTGATACACATATTTTTCCAGGACATAGATTATGACTTTTCAAGAGATACCTCACAAGGCATACTTTGTGCAAAATTTATCATAGTCTTGTAAAAGTAGTGAACATAATATAAAC
>NW_020698380.1:376252-421486 GCF_002925995.2 Terrapene triunguis
GTTAGAGTGGATTTAAAATTAAACAAAAAAATTCACCTGTCCCTGACTTAATCTAAACTAATCCACAAGAGAGGTCTAGAGATAAACCACATGTCTTCTGGAAAATGCCAGTGAAGTCTGTGATCTGTATTCAATGACAAAGAACTAAAAGTGAATGATACAGTGCTTGCCAGGTCTCAGAATTAGTTGCTGACTCTGATATGTTCTCACATTTCTTTCTGTGGGTACAGTACGGTAGGTCTATGCATTTTTTTCTTGATATCTGCATGATCACAAGATGAGAGATGTATAATTCTGCCTTACCTTATCAGAAGGACATCTGTCCTGGTTTCCAGATATTACTTCTATCTTGTGATTTTTATTTTTGAATCTGCTAATATGCCGTTGGGGGTCAGATTTCACTCAGCATGTGTACTGAGGGAAATTTGGCAGATTAGATTTAGAGCTGTATGTGAAATACTTGGCACCTACAGCGAAAATGGGGAAGTGAGTTATTTTTTTGCTGTGCTGGTTTACAGGTGGAAAAGTTCACTTTTCGAAAGCTTTTTTTCACCCTGCTAAGTTCAAAGGCATTAAAAAAAAACAACAACAAAACAAAATAAAACAAAACGATAGTGATGTACTTTAGTCTAATTAGTCACATAAAATGCACCTCCAAAGATAAATAATAAAATCAAGTTTTATAACAAACAAAAAACTACACTTAGGTTTGAGCTGCAAAATTTGAATCCTGATTCCCATCCAGGCCTGGTTTTGAATGCTCTGTGACCAAATGCACCCTTGTATTCACACCCTAAGCACCATTGTGATAATCTTTGTCCAAAATATGGCTTGTGAGGTATCATTTGAAAACTAATAACTTGCTGGTCAATAATGTCATGGTGAAATGTATGTAGCAACATTATGTGTAAAGTATGAAATCCTCCTGTATGATGTTGTTAGCACATGTTCAAAATCATACAGCCCTGCCTAGGGAAAAGTTGTTAAACAGGTTTGTCCTAAACAAAGGAATGTCTGTTTACCTCAGTTTACATATAAGTTGTAAACAGGGTCCTCAGACATCAAGAATGGGAAGATAGGAGACAAGAAAATCTGCATTTCAGCAAAAAAAGGTGAAAAGAAATAGTGTGCAACCTCTTTCACTTCTAGACACCATGTCGCCTTCTTTACTGTTTAAATAAATGTTAACTGGGGGTAACCCTCAGGAAAATGCATTTCAAAGGATGACTGAACTATGAAAGTGAGCGGAAAAAACACCCCAAGTTATTTCTCCCAAGCTATTTCTCTCTCTTCCACCTAAGAAGACAAAAGAAACAGCCTGTGGACTTTGGGAGCAGATCCTGACCTGAAACTTGGTCAGCAATGTTACTGAGAACCGGTGGTAAGAATTTCACCTGGAACCAAGTCTATTTTAAGTTTAGGGTTTTATCTTTATTTCTCTTGTAACCATTTCTGACTTTAGTGCTTTATACTTGTGCTCACTTAAAATCTCTCTCTTTGTAGGATCCAGTTTTGTGAATTGCTTGAGTAACTGCATTTAATGTAGCAGACTGTTGTATATTGATCCCTTTAGAGGGGCAACGGACCTAATCTATCTGGACTGTTCAGGAGAGGGCTGGGCAGTGCAGAACACAAGTTTTGGGGGGGAAATTTGAGACTGTGTGTGTTCTGGGTCACCCTACAAGTAGTAACGAAGGTTGATGGAAGCCAGAATGTGGCTGGATCAGGGCTGTGCCTATACAAAGAACCTCAGGGTGTGACCTGCGTGCTGTCAGGCTGTTTGTGAGCAGCACCGGTGGGAACTACAGCAGAAAAGCAATGTGAGGCACCTCAGCTTTCAGGGCAGGGGTGACACAGCCCCTCACTGATCTGGATTGCACCCCAGAGTGTCATACCCTCCAAATGTAAGGATACAGGGTTCAGATTCACCCCATTGTGCTAATATAGCCCATTCATTAAATTTGGATCAGAATCTGGGTTCAGTTTGAACCCATGCCAGATTTGGGGTTTAGGTTCAGACTGATCACTCTCTTTCTTTTAAACTTATCTCTAAAAACAGAAGCACAGAGGGTCCCGCTTTTAAGTACCCTCCCATAAGTGAAACAGTTTCTGCTAGCCATACATCATCTCTCCACTCTTTGTGCCTCAAATCACGTAGTCATACCATCACAGGAAGGCAGCAGCACTAGGATTTGCTCTTTAGTGTAGGAATAAACTCCCCCTTTGGATGCATCAGTGTAAGATCTGCCACCCCACTTGTTATAACGATATGGACTTTAAAGTTTATAACTTGGCTATAATATCGGATCTCTCACTAGCATCACTAGGATTCCCTTATATTATGTAATGTCATCAACCTGGGATTTATTTTGGAATCATCAATTCAGTAGCACAGTACCCAGTTATTCAAAAATCCGTTTCCTTTTGATAAGCCTTCAGATTTAATCTCCATGGTAAACACATAATGATACCAAGAAGGGCTACAGCTACATTTCAAGCGGGAGCTGTATGTTTCAGCTCGAGGAGACGTACCTGCGCTAGATCGAGCTAGTGCACTAAAAGTAGAGTGTAGCCGCAGTGATGTGAGTGGCAGGAGGAGCTCACCACCCCAAGTACCTACCTGTCCAAGAGGCTAGGTACACCTCTACCCCGATATAACGCTGTCCTCAGGAGCCAAAAAATCTTACTGTGTTATAGGTGAAACCGCGTTATATCGAACTTGCTTTGATCCGCCGGAGTGCGTGGCCCCGCCCCCCCGGAGCACTGCTTTACCGCGTTATATCTGAATTCGTGTTATATCGGGTCGCGTTATATCGGGGTAGAGGTGTATGTACATTGGGCCGCTAGCCCTTCCTGCCACTTATGCCGCCACAGCTACTACCCCTTGAGCTGGAATTGACACCTCCAGCTTGAAGTGTAGCCATACCCCAAAGCCAGGGTAGTGTAGAGATGACATCATATGAGTGTCTGATTTTAGCTACCCAGGAAGAACTCACTGATTTTTGCAGCCATATGGACAAGAATTCCTTATCTTTATTAAAGAAAACAGTTCTCCTGCAGTGGGTCTTCAGTGATGTCAACCTGTCTAATAACAATGGGGGGAAAGGATGGGTCAGCCTTTTATGTGGTCACCCTTAATATTAAAGGTGTATTTTTAATTGATAAAGGATTGGTAAATGAGTCATAGATGCTTTAAACAACCGATAGCTCTTGTTAAACCATCTATTATGCCACCTGGAGATTCCTCCATGCCAGAGGTGACCAGCTGAGCCGGTTTGTACTAGGGGAACAATGCAAAGCAACGACAGCAATAGTCAGGATCTGGCCCACCATTTATAAATGTGCCCTTAGCAGGTTGCTCTAACATCTATAAAGTGTAAATGATTAAATATTACTCTAGGTGATGTTACATAGTAACGTAGGGACACTGTTGTGCTTATTGGGCCACATGCTGGCCCTGGCTGTGACTGCTTTGTGCCTGTCCCCTGCCACAAAGCAGTGCTACCTAGGGCTGGATGGCATCCAGTCTATAACACTTGATTCATTAAAACATCTGTTAATCATTTAATATTTGATAAACTATTTATAAATGTACCTTTATTATAAAGTGTGGCCAAATATTCTACCCATCTAGTATCATTCAGTTGCTATATTTGTGAACAGGAAAATATCCTGGTTACAGTTACAGGGCTAGCTGTGCTCCTCTTTCCCCTTTCTGGTGTCTGAGAGCACCGCTTGGACTGTCAGGTCTCTCGCTTTCACTTATCCTGGGGCAGAATTCCACAGTTCTGCAACTCTTAGGCCAACTCCAAGGCTGCAGTACCCAGTGTATCAACTGCATTTCCGCAGCAGGTCCAACTAGGTTGGTACACCTGTGTTTCTTACCTTGGGAGTCTGTGACCAGTGGTGTATATAGGGGCCAGACAGCCTTCTTAAACAGAAGCATTGTTCATTTTAATAGTAAGAATAAAGCATTTAGAGAAAAAGGGTTTTAAAACAGCCTACATGGATGTATCTTACCTAAAGGCGTGCCATCCTTTGATAGCAACCTAGAGAGCCCTCACTTTTTCAGATCCCCTAAGTGGGTTCCTGTGTCTCCAGCCTGGTTCTCCCAAACACCCCCTGTCTCCCATGCACTCCCCACCTCCTTGAGAAAGGTCCCTTTAAAAACCTGCCTGAGTTCTTTTGATCTCCTTTGTTCACGGACTTTTTTTTTCTGTCCTGGCATTGTCTCTTAACAACTCTCAAGTGTTTGCTTTGGGGTGGCTTATCTTGAGCCATTCTTTCTGCTTCCTACTTTTTTCCTGCCAGCACCCTATTAAATTCAACCAATATATTCATTGTGACAGACCCAGACCAGTGGGATACAGGAGTCTGGTAGAGGGCAAATATACTGGTCACTGGATGAGTAGTTTTCTGTTCCCTGAGTGACCAGAGAAGGGGCTGCACTAGAGTAATCAGGAACCTGCTAGAACCAGTTAAGGCAGGCAGGTTAATTAGGGCACCTGCGTTTTAAAAGGAGCTCACTTCAGTTTTTAGTGCGAGAGTGTGAGGAGCTGGGAGCAAGAGGCGCAAGGAGCTGAGAGTGAGAGGGTGTGCTGCTGGAGGACTGAGGAGCACAAGCATTATCAGACACCAAGAGGAAGGTCCTGTGGTGAGAATAAGGAAGGTGTTTGGAGGAGGCCATGGGGAAGTAGCCCAGGGAATTGTAGCTGTCATGCAGCTGTTATAGGAGGCACTATAGACAGCTGCAGTCCACAGGGCCCTGGGCTGGAGCCCGGAGTAGAGGGTGGGCCCGAGTTCCCCCCAAACCTCCCAATTGATCTGGACTGTGGGTTCTTCCAGAGGGGAAGGTCTCTGGGCTGTTCCCCAACCCACATGGTGAATCTCTGAGGCAAGAAAATCCGCCAATGAGCGCAGGACCCACCAAGATAGAGGAGGAACTTTGTCACATCATACAGTAAACATCCCAATAACTAGCTCAACATATAGTATTTACAAGTTATTACAGAATAGCTCCAAATCTGCCACAATTCTGATCCTTAAAAAATATGGGGCCTGGTCTTCTAGTCACTTCACAATCAAAACTCACAGCCTTACTTGTACAATGACTGCAGATTCAGAACCACAGGGTATCAAACCAAGTCAGTTACAGTGCTGGTAAGGATCAATATCTGTTTTGGAAAGTAATAGCTTAATTTTTCAGAACAACACTAATGAGTCTGGGAAGTAATACCAGTGTTCATGATGTTTTTCTAGTTTTTTCTAGTTTTTCTAGTTTCTCCTCCTCCTCCCTTTTTGGTTCCTAAATTACATTTGAAAATGCTCTCAGTGAAACATCATTAACAATGAATTTGCAAGGTTCAAAGTAATATTTTTTCAAGCACCTTATTTTCTTCATTCCAGGAGTTGCTAGAAAAACAAAACCACAAGCAATGATTAATTTGGCACTGCAATCCTGCAAGTGCAGGGGGAAACAGAATAAATTGAAAGACTAGATGTGAGAGAATTAAGTTCAGAAAACATCCAAATGATTCTGTGAAACCTAAATATAGATATTTATAGAGAGAGGGATTGCAATTTAGAATCCTTCTGACAGCAGTGAATAAATGTATTTCAGTATGGCTACCAAAAACCTCCAACCCTACAAAAATGGGGTTGACAGGAATAAAACTACTAAGAGAAATGGAATGAATTACTTACTTGAATTATGAATGGAATGTATTAGATTAACAAATGGATTATCCAAACGAAGATTTACCAAGTAAAATGAAGTGATAAAAAGAATTGATACGACTTATATAACAACAGTATGTTGCTTTAACTCATATCCTGTACTGCCTCAACTTGGCTGTATTCCCTTATCTTGTGTGTCTTGTACTGCTTTTACTGCTTGATTCTGCAACTCTTATTATACCAAGGAGCATTTATTAATGTCAGTAGTCCCACTGACATCAGAGGGATTACTGGTCTAAGTAACATCAGTGTGGGTTGCAGAATCTGGCCCCAAGTAAGGGCTAGATTTTGCCATTTTTCCTTACTCAAGTTGAACAGTATCTTAAATGCAGTTAGTGAATGAAGTCAGATACTATTCAACATGTGTAAATGTGGAAAAATCTGGACCTTTGTCTTAATTAAGATAGGCAAATATATATATATATATATATATATATATATATATATATCACAAAGGTCCAGATATTATATCAATTCAGATTTCATGACATTCCTTTTTATCTGAAATACTTTTATGTTCCCCATCCCAATAAGATTATTGTAATTTCCCTCTGATTTTATGAAAGTTTTGGTGAAATCAAAGCAAGACCTGTGTAAAATTAATGTATTGAAATCCACTACCACTTTGATGCTCTGTATTTAGCAAATGGGTAATAGCATTGTGTGTGAGGTAGATTATTCAAAATTATGAACACAAACCACGAGTCTGATATGAGTATCTTTCTTTTGCAAGTAAATTCTACAAATAGATTATCCCTTCCAAAGATCCATTCATCTGGTGAGGTTATTTATTCCAATTCTCTGTTATTGTTGACATTTTGCCTATCTTTGTCAGAGGACAGGGACAAATAAATACTGTTCTCGGGAGCAAAATGAATGATGAATACATTTAAATACTGAAAGGTGTCATCTGAGGAGGAAATATTTTTTAAATAATGCAATCAAATTCTGTAAAGAGCAACAAGAACAAGGCAGACTGCGAGCATGGAATGTATCAGGTTTTCACGGTTAAGATGTGGCGACTGGCAGAGTTAACATTACACTAGCTGGAATGGAGTTGCCTGTGGTTTTGTGCTATAAGCAGTAGCTCTTTTGTGTTTTTCTTAGTCAATTAAATGGGTGCATAACAGGCATTGCATCATTTCTTTATCATATTGCAGATATTTCCAGAGACAGACACTATTTACTTAACTAGAACTTTAGGTGAGATTTCTCATTGAAACCTGAAACCTCTAGAAACTTCCCTGCTTTCTAGTTCTGTTACAAACCCAAAACCAAGCTCAGATTCATCACAAGGTTCACAAATCTGGGCCCAATTTTGAGCAAATCTAGACTCGTTGAAATATGGTTGTCTCACTTCATCCATTTGTAAAAGAGAGACGGTCAGCATTGGTTTAATAGCAAAATATGAGTGTAATTAATTTTTTTAAAGAATCTTTACCGGGTTTTGAGTGGAAGGAGAGACTTGGAGGATTCCAGAGTCCCCTGCCCCAAATAGAATGAGACCCATCCTTTACTATGATATCTGAGAGGGGACACCCAAGGCATTATTATATATCAGTCCACTTGCTTAAGAGAGAAGTGGGAAATAACACCAGGAAGCCCAGCATGACCTGCGAGGGCTCCTGATCAGTTATGTTCATGCACACCAATATATTTAAAGGAAAGGGATAAGAACTGCTTGCTAGAATAGAAGACTTTCTGACTCTTTTGTAGAACCTTCTCGAGGAACCCAGCATGCTAACCATGTGGAAAGGTTCAGATAACCAACATTTGGCTCAAAATTTGTAAAATTATTTTTCCAAATCAACAGAACTGAGAAAAATGCAATTAAAATGAATTCATCGAACAATCTGTCGACTACAAATGACAGGACACATTATGCACCTTTTTACAAAGATGTAATTGAAATGACCTAAACCAAATTTGATATTTTATGAAGCTGTTCAGTTCTTCATAGCAGGGATCCTCTCTTACTCTGTTTGTCTAACACCTCCCACAATAGAATGCCAGTACTGATTAGAGCCTCTAGGTGCTACTTTAATGTAAATAATATTTCTCACATGCCTCCATCTTTATGCTTTGATTAGTTTCTCACATTCTGGACTGTCAGACTGACTGTATACATTTCAGGTGTTCAGATTATTTCCAAAATCCTTGTTTTCGTTCTCTGTTTCCCATTCAGGCTCAGATTAAACTGGAATCTGTCTCAGCTGCAGTAGGAAAGGGCTGTTTGTGGCAAAACTGTCATGTAAAAATTATGACTGGCAAAATGAAATGCTTTAAAGGGCAGTGAGAGGTGCCTTGCTTTCCTGATGTACATTCCTCATATTCGTTAATTTTCCACTACCCTTCACTCACAGATGAGGCTAGTTACAATTACAGCTCAAAGGAAAAAAGTGCCTAACAGTTTTGATCTAATGGATCAGATCAATCCGCTTTCATCTGGTTTCCCCCAAGTTTGGCAGTATTAATTATTTATGACCATCTTCTTATTTTAGTAGTTACTTCCTACTGAATTATGTAAGTAAGGAAACAACAGGTGAGGAGGATGACAAAACACTTCTGAATCTAAAAGAAAACAGTATCTATTTTGCTCAGGCCAGTAGCTGAAAGATAAAAAAGTAAGCAGCATTTTTCAGCAGGACAAACTCTGACCTGTATTTGAGAATAAATGGCCTGATGCCCCTACCTTTGAAGTCAATAGCAGAACTCCCATTAATTTCATTAGGTGGAGGATTGGACATAAAGTTCTTTAAATGCAAATAGGAATTCTGAGCATGCTGCTCATGGCAGGATGGCTCAAAGGATACCAGTGTAGGGGGCACAGCATGGTCGTCTCTCTAGCTCGTTCTGCATATGCTGTGAAGGCTGAGCCCCCTTGCCCAACTAGGGCAGCAGCTAGTCCCCAGACCTGGGAGCCTCTTGAGTGCTCGGTTGCAATCCTGCCCAGATGGTGTACATGGAGAAAGAGGCTTCCTGTCATGTCCTCTTTTCTTACTAATGCACCCACACAGGAGATGGCAAAAATTTGCTTTTATAACAGAGATTAACTTTAGCCCCAAAGTTCACCTCTGCCTCTGAACTTTCCCATATACAGTATCAGGGGTATTCAAATCTAGGTTGTTGTGTATACAGGGGCCAGCTGGTAAATTCAGGTCTGGATCTAGACCCAAACTTTGCCTGAGTTTATTGCGTGAGAGGGCGGGGAGAGTTAAGTGGTTATTTGGTTCTGGACTGAGGTTTGTGTCCATCTAAGCCTTAGTATAACAACAAGACAAAAATGTTTGTATGGAGACTGGAAAAGTACTCTGCTGTATGTATAAGTCCCATGTGGACGCATGTCACACTTATAAAGAGTGACAGACGGGGTAGTAGTGATGGTAATAAACTAAGACTGCAAGATTGGTATTGTGTTGAGTGTGCAAGTCGCTTTAACTTTTTTTGATTTCCCTGCTTTTTAGTGTTTGTGAGGAAGTACATTTGGCCAACCTTGACTCTTCATTTAACACAAATTTTCAGTCTGGGAATATCCTGTACTCCTAGTAATCCTTTTATTCTTGGTAACAGCCAGGAAAAACAAGGCAAATTAATTCAAGTTTGTTTTAATAGTAGCATTGTTAGAGTTGATTTGACTATGAGTAAGATGATCTGTGATGAAGCTGAGAAGATATTCCTGGAGCTGGAAGAGTGGAGAAGGAATGGGAAGAGTGGAGAAGGAATGGTTTTAGAAATTTCTCATTGGAAGCGTAATGTAGGATGAACTCCAAAGAGAGTCACCGGCTCATTCACCTGCACGTCCACCAATGTTATATATGCCATCATATGCCAGCAATGCCCCTCTGCTATGTACATTGGCCAAACTGGACAGTCACTACGCAAGAGGATAAATGGACACAAGTCAGATATCAGGAATGGCAATATACAAAAACCTGTAGGAGAACACTTCAACCTCCCTGGCCACACAATAGCAGATGTAAAGGTAGCCATCTTACAGCAAAAAAACTTCAGGACCAGACTCCAAAGAGAAACTGCTGAGCTCCAGTTCATTTGCAAATTTGACACCATCAGATCAGGATTAAACAAAGACTGTGAATGGCTATCCAACTACAGAAGCAGTTTCTCCTCCCTTGGTGTTCACACCTCAACTGCTAGCAGAGCACCTCACCCTCCCTGATTGAACTAACCTCGTTATCTCCACACTGATTTATACCTGCCTCTAGAGATTTCCATTACTTGCATCTGAAGAAGTGAGGTTCTTACCCACGAAAGCTTATGCTCCCAATACTTCTGTTAGTCTCAAAGGTGCCACAGGACCCTCTGTTGCTTTTTACAGATTCAGACTAACACGGCTACCCCTCTGAAACTGGATTGAAAAACCTATACTAGCTAAATTAAAGCTGGCATCTGGCTAGGTTGAAAATGGCTGCATCAAAACTGAAAATGTGATCTGTGTTTCCTAAAATAAATCCAGAGTGAGGGATTAAAACTTTTGAATGTGCATGTGTTGCTTGAATCCATCCTCCTAAAATTCCCTGGACAAACTCCAGTAGTTGGTTGGCACAAATGGCTTTGTGCCATTCATTTGTGCCATCCATTCATGCCAACATAAATTGTGCTAAGAAAGTCTGACTCCTGATCCAGATTTAAAACAAAACAAACAAATCAGAAGTAGCTCCAAAAGATACACATTTTTTTTTGGTTGATTATAATTGTGTACTAAATTCTTCCCTCAGCTGACTTTATTGAAGTGTGAGGTAATTTAAGAGGATCGACTGGTAAACAGTCAAAATCATGATCTCTGAAAAGTGCAAAATTCAGCAAGCTATTGGCCTGCGATTCTGTTACAATTGTACCTGCTCCATTACATCTACATGAGTTAAGTTGAAGCACAGCATATTTAAAAACTGGCAATAATTGTGCAGTCCTGAGGGAGCAGGGCTTAATAAGTACTCATGCCTGTTCCCACTCTGTTATTACTAGATGATTGCTTTCTTATTCCACTATCTAAACTTGTACAACTTTACTGTTCAAATAAGGAGCTCATTGACTTGAAAATTAGCAGCATTCTGCTGGCTCTACAACTTTTGCCCCTGAGAATTTTTTTTAATAATGTAAACCTCATGAAACCACAGATATTTGCATAGTAAGAGGGAAGAAAAAGAATAGCCAAGCAAAAGTCTCCACCCTGTTATGAAGAGCAGAGCTAGCCCTAGACCAAATGGCGCCCCAGGTGAGGAGCGTCTTCGGCGCCCCCTCCTCCATTAAACTTTTGAATACCTTGTTTTTATTGCATCTGTAGCCCATTTCATGACTTTGATGCATGATTTGCATTCATGATTTATTCCTGTCATATAAGACGATAAATTTACATGCTAGAATCTGTAAATCTGTATGTATTCATGCCATATATAAGCAAATAAAAAATATTAATGACCTCTAAGCTTATAGAAACTTTTTAAATTTTAAGAATAACTGAAATATACTAACATCAAGAAACTGAACTGTGCTTCAACATTGGGTGGACAAGTATTAAATACTGTTACAGTAGGTGACAGCCTTAGAATGTTAACCTTACTCCTTTAGTTCAAAAGGTCTCTTTTCTCGCCTTTGCCCTCGTGAACTCAAGCAGAGTGTCAGAGAGATCCAAAGACTAGCCAATGGCATTTTCAAGTGATAAAATAGCAGGCAATGTTAGTCTCTCATTGACCATCATCGATCAAAGATATGTTTTAATGAGCCTGAGCTTGAAAAGCTACACTCACCACTCACCACTGTGACCAGCAGATGAGCAGAATCCTCAAAGCTATCCACACATTAGGAAAAGTGTCCTTCAGCTCTGCATCATAAATGAATTGGAGAACTCGGATGTTGTCCAATTCAACATAGAGGTCTTTATCATTGACGTCCAAACATTCCCCATCTGTCAGCATCTGGTGAAGGTCCGTACAATTGTTCAAGAGTGTTTTCCTGTCTGCCAGCAGCTTACTAAGGTCCTACAAAACCACGTAAGTTTTATATGTCCTTACACTGTCAATGCAGCTCTCCCAGAGAGTGTCACTTAGCAGCTTCATGGTCAGATTTGTAACATTGTCTGTGTGGATCTTCCACCTGATAGTTGATGCTTCATTTGTCCGAATCTTTCTTCGATGGACACCGGAGTAGTGTCAACAAGTGGGCAAAAAAACTCCCTCTTTAATTTTTCTTCTGAGCTTCCCATCACCTCATCTCTGCCCTTGTAACCAAATTGTCTCTTCTTCTGATGAATACAACTTTCCTTGAAGGCAGCAGGCTCAACTCCTAAGTCTTCTGCCATTTCTTTGGCAGCAGTGTTGGCATCTTCAAATCCCTTGTCTCTGTAGGCCACAATGAAATCAAGGCAGCTTCTCATCAAAGTAGTAGCAGTCATGATGTCCATTGATTGAGTTTGTAATGCCTTGCTTACAGCATTTACATGGAAGAGGTTATCGTGCCAAACCACAATTAAGATCAGAAATTTGAAGTTGGTGATTTGATTTCACAGGCTTTGCACCTTGTGTCGGAGTCCGGCCTCAGCTTTACTCGACTGTGCCCGTTCCATCAGGGTGTCGTAAACCTCAGTCACTTGGTACTTCACTGGCCTTATGCTGTCAATGCAACTCTCCCAGAGAGTGTCACTTAGTGGCTTCACGGTCAGATTTGTGACATTGTCTGTGAGGATCTTCCAGCCAACAGTTGATGCTGAAAACAGGACATATATCCTTTGCAGTACTCCAAAGAGATATACTGAAACTAAAGAAGATGGCGCTGCATCTGACAACCACATTGAGGGAATGGCAGCCACAACACACGAAGAAAGCTCTTGGATTCAGCGCAAGGATCCTTGCCTGGAAACCACTGTTTCTTCTCTTCACATTTGTGCCGTTCTCGTAGCTTTGGCTGCGGCAGTCCTGAAGCTTTATTTTATTCTCATTTAAAACGTTCATAAACAATTCAATTAGGCTTTTTCCAATAGAGTTGTCCACAGACCGGAAACAGATAACATTTTCCTTTACTTGGATACAGCCGTAGCTTCTTTACGACCTACTCAACGTAGGTGCTCACACATGCCATCGTTGTATTTCCCAAGGAGCTCTTCCAAACCGAGGAAATTACTGTTATGTTCAGTGAAATGGTGGTTCAGGCTCCAAAAGCATATACTGCCACCAAAACAGTATGCCTTTAAAAGCCCTGAAAAATACTGAGTTTCACAGTTCAGCGAAACAGACCTGTTTGCAGTTATATGTTTTTCAATGCGGTCTTTCATAAATCTTAATCCACCTAAGAAGTTGAGATTCTTTAAGCTCCTGGAAAAGCCATATTAATTGGCTATATTATTATAACAGAAACATAGTTCCACTCTGGTAAGGACATTATTTTCCCCATTCTCCTCCTACTGGGGTCTGATTGTAGGGCGGAATCTCAAGGTTGTCATCTCAAATTATTTGAACGCCAGTTTGAGTTTCTTAAAACCTTAACTTCTGGAGTAGTGAGGTTATGTGAACATGTCAACTTTCATTAAAAATGTTTTTAGCCCATTTGGTTGTGGAGAAAAACTTGAAAATATGACCTGAATGCTCAGAAGTTAGAAGGCAAATAAAAAAACCCCAACCTGTATTTTTTTTAAAATCTCATGTTTTTTAAGATAGTCTCATGATTTTTGAATCTTTGAGGTTGGCAATAATGCAGTCTTTTCAAGGGGAGTTCTGGCACAGAACCAACCCTCTCCAGTGTTTTAGCAAAGGTCAGTACTATTCTCAGTGTGCTGCATTACTGTTTGTAAAAATTCTATTGAAAAACCAGTCTACATCCAATAAAAAGCTACTGTGTGCTAAACTAACTCGACACCGAGTAACTTTGAAGGGAAAGAGCAGTAGTTTAGAAGAATCGACCCCACCCCTCCATTAAATGTCCCTCTCTACCTGTGTTGACATGACAGATGGTGAGTGGAATCCTGGGTAATCTTAGTCCTCACGAGAGAAATCAATTAAGTTTAGAAAAGCTATTTATTGCCAAAGAGATTAAAAAGTAATTAGCATTTATAAAGAAATCTGCAGGGGTCCTAATTATAATGAAGTGATGAGTTTGGGTTTTGGACAGAAGGGAGGTTCCAAACGGGAGGGGAGTTTATATCTTCTCTCTTTTGTTTTGTTTGTTAAGATAATATCAAACTGTATCTTCCTGCTGTCATCATAGTGATCTCTGGAGAATCGTCTTGGATTTTTATCATGATGCTGACACAATAGCATCAGAATCAATTTATTAAAACCCAGTTGCAGGATTAAATACTTTGCAAAGAACATTTAGTGCCAGATATGAAAATAATTGAAGCTCTCTCTATACTTGTATCTAATACACATCCATAGTTAACCATACTCTTCCCTGCCCCCACTCCCATCATTTTATTTGTACAATTGCAAAGTTTTTCTAAATTTTCAAAGTTTGGGCATAATTCATCCCTGGTATAATTTAATTGATGTCAGTGGCATTATACCAGGCTCCTTTCATTAGTTTAATGAGAGACACGATTCTACCCATTCTGGCAGCACAGCATTTTGAAAAGTTCACATGGTGACAAGAAATTTTTCTCCCTGTTTAAACTGTGAATATTTTTTTAAGTAAAAATCCCGGAACAAATGTTTTCAGTCAAAATCGTTGCCAAAGTGTACAGAAACAATTTGTTTATGGTGTGGTATACTTTTGGTGTCACAACTGATGTCACTTCAGCAAGATGACTGCTGCCCGTGGGAAGTCTCAAATGATCATATCAGTTCAGCTAGAACTACTGTACATTGAACATAGATTTCACTTTGTGAGAAATGCTACTTGCCATATGAACTTCCTCCAAGTGATTGTACTGAGCAAAATATATACTGCTTTTCTTTTAATTTCAAAAGAACTGTATCACACATTGTGTTTCAGTAGGATTTGGGTGAAATACATATCTTCAGCACATCGTAGCTTTTGACTAGTTTCTTTCTTACGGGAAATTACTGCGTGCAGAACAAAAGTCTCCATGTTTTGAACTCTGATTCATAATGCTCTGATGCATGAGCTCAGATGATCGCATAGCTTGTGAAATTGGCTACTGGGTATTAGTTACTGGCAAGTTTCAAATGGCTTGTTTTCTGTTCTGCTCTATTCAGTGATTTATACTATATTCAATTATAGTTTCCAAGTGGTTTACAGAATTGCCCAAAGAACAGTCACACAGAAACGACTTGGGGTGCTCTGTCTGGTTTTTTGTTGGTCTTTTTGAATCTTTCTTCTTGTCTCCTCCTTGGACATCATAGATTGTTTGAACAATTGCTCAGAAGTTAGATGTTTATCTAAAACTTTCTCTTAGGTTTTCTTGAGACATTTACAGCCCATTTTCATTACACATGGCTGAAGCTGTAGCATGTGCATTTATCCCAAGGCTCTGTAATTGTTACTTATGTCCCATCTCATTGGGATCCTTCTTTGCTTCATATTATATTATGACTGTAACATTGACAACAGTTTTTATGACACTGTAAAGAATTATAGATCAATTACATTTGAGACTGCAAGAAGAGGAGATGAATAGTGAACAGGAAAAAGCTGTCTGTTTTAAAAAGTGCCTATAATAATATTAATTCATTGCCAGTGCTTCTCAAAGAAGTATTTATAACTGTAAGTATTATAAGCAAAGACATTTTTGCTAAAAAGGATGATTTAAAGGCATTTCTTCATACGTGTAAGGTATTCTTAACAACTCATTTCCAGGTCTTATTTTTTAGAATGGGGCCATCATATTTTAGTATAATTCATTAAAGAGTTTAATAATCTGTTAGCTCTTGAGTTGTAAGTGAAGCATGTAGGAGGAGAAGGATTAGTACTATATAAGTGCTGCAGGAGGAAATGATCACAGTCTTTTAGGAGAGGAAGAAAAGGAAGAATACATTGTAATAAGTATGGTATTCTTCTTCCTTCTAATACTATACTGATTAATAAAAATCAGGGTAAATTTTCAGAGGACTTCAAAATTCTCAAGCAATCAGTTTGATTGTTCAAACTGTGCAAATGTTGTTGCTGTTGCTATTTATTATTTATATTGCATTATACCGAGAGCCCCCAATTGAAATTTAGCCCCTATTGTGCTACATACCATACTAACGTATAGCAACAGACAGACCCTGCCCCAAAACAGCTTACAATCTAAGTAGACAAGATAGACTGTGAGAGGGGAACCAGAGGCTTAAGAAGTGAAGTGACTTATCCAAGGTCACACAGCAGAGTGGTGATAGAACAGGAATAGAATTCAGGTCTCAGCCAGAATCCCAGGCCAGCAGTCTATCCACAGGACCACTCTGTTTTATGGGGGTGGTGCTGCTCCACTGAAGTTTGCAGAGAGACTTACATTGACTTCAGTGGGTTTTAGATCAGGTTTGCATATATGGGTTCTGGTGTACGCTAATTAATTCATCTACAATTAGAGGCCTGTTATCCCTTGAGCTTATTTATAAAGTACTTCATTCATTTTACTGGGTAACTACTATCCTTTTCATAAAGTCAGTTTTTTTATCCTGTGTGTAAAGCAGTTCTAGTTTAGTTGCCTGTTCATTCCAAAGTTTTAATATATTTTGGTTCTGCAACTTATTTCTTTTTTCTGCTTTGTAGCGGGAATAATGTATATCATAAATTTATGAATCCTTTGATAATTTTGAAAACTTCCAGTAGGTTACCTCAAAGTGTCTGTTCTTCCACTGAGGAAGAAATCCAAATCATTTTACCCTATCTTTATAATTGTCTGCATTATAGTGATTCTAAGGAGTCAGGCTCACCAATTTTTGTTCTTCAGAGATAGTCCTATCCTCCTTTTACATTATAGATCTCTGAAGAGATTGAATATTAGTTTTTATTTTCTTAAAAAGCATCTTTTAACCTATAAATAACTAATGCTGGATGGTTTAAAAACAAGAGCATAAACTGGATAACCTCAGGCATGTTCTACAAGGACACCCAAATAATTTCTATGAAATATGGTTTTCATATGTGGTTTACACTAGAATAATGTGTTCTTAGCTGCTGAGATGTTCCACTGGATTACACTAAGCAACTATATAAAAACAGGCTTTTACAGAGAAAAATTTTAAGATGTCTTTTATCATGTTTGATGGACACTCAGACAAACTGATTCTATCTGTCTGTGGAGAATAGAGGTGTTCATTAACTTTCGTCAACAATCTTACGATATAGAGTGATGGTTGTCATTCACATATGGCTGCCTCAAGAAGAGTATTTACAATGGTACTCTCTCTGTCTCTGCTCCTGCCCCATTTAGGTCCTTAGCAGGACTTGAACCTACAATATTCACCTCTAAAAGCATGCCACCTCTCCTCCTTGAGCTAAAGAAACACTTCCATTACTTGTAGCTACAGTAAACGTTTATCCTCCTTTATGGATTAGCCGCTGTAATGAGACACAAACACACACTGCATACTTAAATGTGTGGGTGCCTGTGTAACCCCCACATCAACAGTTCTACAGAAACTGTCAAACAGCTCTGTTAAAAAACAGCTTTTGCCAATCAACAAGAAGGATTTTTACCAACAGATTAATAATCAGGTTGATTAATCTGAACATTTAATACTTAGCAAGATAAACTTTTCTTCAACCATTCAAAGATTGTTTTCTCTTAATTTAGGTTCAGCATTTTTTTTCTTCTATTGTAGCCAACATTGGTTCTGTATCAGGTTCACATATCAGCAGTGGTCCTGAATTAATCTGTTACTTGCATCCAACAGGATTCATTGCCAGCTAACGTGTAATAATTGCTGAGTCTGCATAACCAAGATGCTTAACGAGGAATATTTTAAAAAGTGTGGAAGGCTGAATTGTCTCAAAGAGGAGGTATTTGATCACATTGATTGCTTATTGAAATTATTGCTGACAAAGTAGAGTTTGACGTTAATGGGCACTTTTTCAGTGGGCTTCCTTAATTGTGCATTTAAAATGTCCAGTTTGCACGGGCAGACCCCACATTTCCACATACTAGAGTATGAATCCAATCCTGCCCCTTCTTCTGTGGCTGTGGAGGGCACTGGCTGTGGTAGAAATGATGCCCTTCTATTACCCAAGGGATGAGATGGTGCAGCTTGCGGTATGTGGGTGCACCCCTCCCCCCCGAGATATCATTGGGCCCTGGCTCCTCCTTTTGGGCTCCTTTTGCCAAACATGGAGTAGGAAGAGGCTGATGGGTCGTCTACATGAATCCACTGGCCATTAGCATGTGCTCATGTAAGGGCCACAGCCAGCCCGAAGGCTACTGCTGCGACTCCACAGCCTGTTATAGAAGATAGGATTATGCAGGTTGTGTGCTTATAGACAGATGCAGTCACAAACTGATGGCTATAATTGAGGAAGCTGATGGAAAATTTGTCCTTATATCCATTTGTTCATCATACAGGAGAAGCAGCGTTTAACAGTTCATGTCTGGCTCTGGGTTCATTGCATCTGTTTGTTTAATTAGATTAGTTACCTAATTAGACTAATTATTTTGTGTTTGTATGGCACTTTGAAGATGTAGAGCATTGTAAGTGTTGTTTTTAACAGTGTTCTGTGACCTGGACTGAGCAGTTCATTATGATATTAATATAAGACAAGATCAGGACAATATTTTGCAAACGAAGAAAAGACAATGGAGGATTATAAACAGTGGTGCAGCAGTTAGTGCTCTTCCATGAGTCAAGGGATGTCTCACTGAATAAGCCATAGTTTCAATGCTAGGAATATTTTACCTTCAGCAGCTCATTCCGAAGTTGGATGGAATACTGAAACGTTTGCAAACACTAAGTGAGCTTCAGGCTCATTGACTTATTGCGATGAACTTTCAAATGTGTTTGAAGCTTATTGTGTTACTTTACCAGTTTGATCCTGGGTTTCTTGCACACTTCTTACTCTCAGTGAAGCAAAAAAATGAACAGGCTAATGTAACAGAAATTGGAGGAGTGACATACAACAGCTACATTCGGTTCGAATATCTGTATTGCAATGGAAAGTCAATGGCAGTTTTAGGTGACAAAAAAGGCATCAGTGAATATTGAAAAATGTGAGAGAAAAATATATGTGAGAATGATGGGGGAAGAGGAGCAAAGAAGGCGAATTGTTAGCAAGCTGCACGGCATAGGATGAGATACTAGCAGGGCGGTGGAAGGAGGTTTCGTGCCCAAGGCGAAACTTCCACCTTGCGCCACCCCCGTCCCCCAGCCCCCCCCCCCAGGCGCCCCCCCCCCCCCCCCCCCCCCCCCACCCCCCCCCCCCGCCTCCTCCCCAGCACGCCGTCACTGCTTCACTTCTCCCGCCTCCCAGGCTTGCGGCGCCAATCAGCTTAGGCGCTGCAAGACTGGGAGGCGGGAGAAATGAAGCAGCCACGGCGTGCTCGAGGAGGAGGCGGGGCAGGGGTGAGCTGGGGCGGGGAGTTCCCCTGCGTGCCGCGCCCCCCCCCCTTGCCGCAGGCGGCCCTCCCCGCGCTCCACTGCCCCAGCTCCCTCCACCTAAATGCTGGCGGGGACCGGGGCGGCCGAAGATCCGGCCGCCGCGGTCGCTGCCAAAGAAAATGGCGCCCCCCAAATCCTAGTGCCCTAGGCGACCGCCTAGGTCGCCTAAATGGTTGCACCAGCCCTGGATACTAGATTGGGAGTCTGGGCTCCTGGGCTGTATTCCTGGCACTGTGATTCACCTGCTCTGCTTACCTTGGATAAGTCACGTCAACCTCTCTGAAAATGTTTCCTCATCTGTAAAATGGGGATAATGACACTTACATTCATTAGTACAGTGCTTTGAAATTCTTGACTGAGAACTGCTCCAACACAGGTAAATATTATTATTCTAGACCAGGAATGATAGAGCTGTGACAGATTTCTTCTGATGGTCTCTTCCTGCCCTTGTTCAAGATTTACAAGAGTTACAGTGGAAGATCAATAGCTGAGATAGGTAAGACCCACAAAATGTTGACTCAATTGTTAAAGGAGCCACAGAAAGCCGCAGCAGCAACCAAATTAGTGCTAGAGCAGAATGTTATTTTATTTTAATACTGTTTATTTACAGACTTACTTTCATTATATATTTAACCTTTTTAAAGTGGCCCTCTAAATACAGGACTTCCCATTTCAGTACAATTATTGTTAATCCAATACAGCTCTTGTAAATCCTGCCTGTAATCGCTGTAATAACCTGTCCCTGTTATTGCAACAGTATGTCCTCATTTATATTCAGTGGCTGTGCTTCACTAACAGCTACTTCGCTCTGCTCTGTATTCCACTGAAAAAGACTCTGGCTCCTGTTTGGACTCTTTATACATTCTCACAGCCGGAGATTCTTTACCAGCCTGACTCCAGTGACCTCGCAGTGGTCACTCAATAGTGCCAAGTGTCTATTTCTTGTGAGGCTAGTCCAAACAAATGAGTGGGGTGAGACTTCTGCTTCTCCCTATTGTGTCTGACCTGAACAAGCTGGGAGCTATATAAAACATCCCTTGGGATTTGGAAAGCAGAAGTAGGCACTGCAAAGAACATTTAGGGGATTGGCTGGCTCTGTCATGTGACCGATGCTAGGCAACATGTGCTATTGGCCTTCTTGGTTGCCGACAGATCAGAAGGAACATCAGTTTGTGTGTGTATGTGCAAATGAGGCTGTGCTTTCTCCACAGCAGTCTGGGGGAGCTTTAGCACTTCTACTGAGGTAAGCAATAATGATGTCTCTTTATTCTAATAAATTAGCTGCCAGAAATGGATGCAGCAGGATTTTCTGGTGCACAAGCATAGAGTAAAATAGAAAAAGGGCTCCACTCTTAAATTCTGTATTTTGCTTTCTTTTGATGTTTTTTAAATTCTAAATTAAATGTGATCTAAGGTGATAAATACTCAAATATGCCTAGCAGTTTTCTCTGGTAATTAAAAATCATTGTATTCTATTTTAAATGTTTTACATCTTGAGAATATTAAATTATATATTAGCAAGCAGTTGCACAGACAGGCATGCATTGGAAATAATGCATAGATAAATTCCTTCTTTATGAAGCAGTGGAGAGAGAGAGGAAGGTTGATATTAATACCAATCTTTACATGAAAAGCATCAGGTCATTTTTACAAACCAGGCTGTTTAAAACAAAACCTGTAAAAATGCCTGCCAAGACCAGTCATTGATATGTGTTCTGAGATGCATGTTGGCAATATTAAACCAAAGGCGCAAGACTGATGCTCAATACGCTAATGGATTTGGAATCTATGGCTTGTATATTGCATTTAAAGTAGAACAGTGAATGAAAGACAGCAGCCTGTTTAAACAGATCTTGAACTGTAGCCAATTAAAAAAGCCCATTGTAGTCCTGTGGTAGGCATACATCTTAGCCAACTGCTTCACAAGAAACAGATTTTATATATTTCCTCCAAAACTATAGGGTGGACCGAATAATTGCCTATGGAAAATATTTTAAGAACATACTGAAAGTGAAGTTTATACCAAAGATAATTAAAGCCATTGTTGAAAAGAATTAAAGCTGCTAAGGATTAAACCGACTGCACCACAAAAAATGAAAAGGAACTGAACTGTACTATGAATAAATGGCTGTGCAGCAAAACTACAGAATCTATAATCAAACTGAGAAAATCCTCCTTCTGTAAGTACAGAGAGCATTCATGCATTCAGGCTACATGGATGTAGTAGCTTGTTCAGAAAAGCTGCTGTGAAAGAGAAGTTAATGTCAAAACTAAGCAGGATCAGTCTTTTAAAATCCTATAGCTCTCCCAGGAAGTAAATCAGAAGTGAGAATGTGCTATTGATGAATGATGCTGTCATCTTTCAGCTGCTGCTGAATGTTTTTAATTCAAAAGACCAGAGTAAGCAGGAAAGTTCAAAAGACCAAAATAAATAAATAAAACCCACAAAAAATCCAAACCCACTAATATATAACATGCCTCTGCAGTGTTAATTCTGGGAACCAAATGCTATTGCACAAAACTAAAAAAGTTCTGACTGTTTTCCGTTTGCAGAACCATTTAACCAGTAGCAGTTAAATTTCACGACTTTACCTATACAAGAAAAAGCAATACTATATGCTAACTGGATCTAAAAGCAGTCTATTTGCTCGACTTTAACACAGAACAGTCAGAATTAAAACTAGGCATGAAAACATTGAGAATGTTTTCTACTATGCTGCTCTCCCCTAGTGAACTATTCTGATCTGCTTTGTTTGTAAAGCTATTTAGTACTATAGGTTCCTATCATAAAGTTATTTTTGATACCATAATTAGCTTATCACCAGTGTCAATTTAATGCTGGCTGTTCTAATTTTCAGGGATTTTGTACCATACTTGCAATTTGTGAGTGCCAACAATTACTTAGAAATCCATGGGCTATTTTTCAAGGTTGAAAAACTGGGAAAATACCTATAGTCCAGTTAAAAAGGATGGAATTTGTAAACTGATGTTCTCTGTATTTGTTCCAGATATGGAATATGTTGAACTTTTACTCTTCTCATAGGTGTGATTTTAAAAAAAAAGATAGAACAGGATATATAAACAATGATAACTGCTTGATGCAAAATACCAATACGTCTTGAGCATATTAATAAAGTAAAAATAAAGATCTTATGTTATCTAATATACAAATAAAAATTGACATGCAAATATTATACAAAAATAGCAGAGAAATACTTACACAAAAGATGTATTTATGTACAGACTTTTTTGACACCCAGTGCTTTACAAAGTTTGATAACACTAGAATGCCTCATCCCCTCTGCCCCTGACATAGGGAGGCAGTAATACTAAATGGCTCTGGTGTAGCATCTGCACTGCTACCTTCCCCTGGAGGCTTTGCACTGGGGGGCTGTACAAGGTGTATTAGGCCTAGAGGCCCCTTGCAGGAGGCCTTGTGATCCTACCACACACACCCTTTTCCAGAAAGGAGCAGTAGAGAAGTCCTCCAGGCTGCCTAGAGTGGCTGCAGGGGAAGTAGCCAGTGAGAGAGCTGCAGGGAGCAACCAATTTGGGCCAGGGACAGCCATAAAAAAGGAGCTGCAGAAGTAGAGCCAGGTAGTTGCTGCCTGGAGCTGGAGGAGTGAGAACTGTGCTCCTGGTTGGTTGACTGACTGAAGGAGCAGCAGGACCATTGACAGATCAATTGCTGGCAGGGACCAAGGGAGCTTCTGGCTGACTAAGTGAGGACTGAGCCCAGGAAGGGCTGCAGGAAGACAGTGTCTCCAGTGAGGAAGCCCTGGGGATACGGCCCCATACTGGGGCTGGGACTGTTTAAAGACTGAGCCTGGGGATGGGTACAGAGATACCAACAGAGGGGTCCTGGAACAGGCCCCTGGTGGACTGTATACCCCAAAAGGGGTCTGTTCTGTTTCACATACAGACTGTGTGAGAGACTTGGCCGGAAGGCTAAGTCACTGAAAACCCACCAACAGGGGTCATCACAAATAGAGACTGCAGGCACACACATTTGACTAGGGGGTGCTTGCAAGAGGGGCGTGCCACCCTGTTACAGAGGCAGTTTTAAACTGAAGCATCAGCAGCGGATGGTGCCTGGCAAATGTGTTGGATCAATTTGTAGCCGTGCTGCCCTAGCCATGCCCCCTCTCTCTCCATAGTTGCCCAAATTTGAGATTTTGTTGGTGATGAGGATCCCCTAAAAGAAGATAAGTTAAATGTATGCACTGCAACCTTACTTCCATGTGTACATTCTGCTGGGGCTGTAGGTTACATCAAGTCAGCATAACCTAGGGTGGAATCTAGCCCAGTGCAGATAAATTCTCCTCTCAGGACTTGCTTATAGTATAGTTTTTGGTGCTGCTGTAACTTGAGCTAATCAGTCGCCAGATAACTCAAGTTAACTAACGTGACTGCAAATTCTAGTACAGATTCTCAAAAAAGTTTGTTCCTGATAATGGTTCATGGGTTTGTGTACACTACAGTTCTTTAAATTGATTGTTCCAAGACACAAATGTTTGTGGAGTGTCCAGATTAGCATATACAAATGTGTTAGTTTACTAAAGTTAATTGGCAATCAATTATCTTGAGTTTAAAATCTCTAGAGTAGACATACATCCTCAGAGTTAAGCCAGGTTGAACCACAGCTGAGAAAACATGTGTGTCTTGGAACAAACATTTGTGAGTTGGCTACAGAAGAGTTTACAATCTTATTCGTTAACTTGAGTTAATTGCGATCAGTTAGCTCAAGGTACAAGACCAAAAAATCTAGTATAGATATACGCTGAATTGTTCCAGTTAATGTACTTTCATTGGTGTAGCTTGAGAAGAATTTGTCCCAAGGCATATCATGGCCACAGTGGGTAGGTAGACTAGGAAAATTAACATTAACTTTCTGACTCAAACCAACAAAAGAAAAGAGGTACATAGTTAAGGCTCCCATTTTACCTAGAACTAAAATGGGTATTTACTCTAGGTGGCTATTTCAGACACTTCTGTTCAGGACCAGATTCTACTCTTTGATCCAGTTTGCACCGTGCGTAAAGAAAATTGCATGTGCCCTTGAACACGTGTGCCATGGCTGATTTCCTTGAGCTTATCTGGTGATAAGCACTAAGTTTGAGACTGAAATGTGATCAGTAGTTTGCAGTGCTGTCGATCCAACTCATACAATAAAGGGATAAATCCTACTATGGCTGGAGGGGGGGGGGAACTGCCAGGCTTGCCCCCACTGTCAGCCAGGGCAAGATTCCTCATAGTAGATTGAGGCAGTGGACTGTGGGAGCACTTAGACCAGGGGTGGACAAACTTTTTGGGCTGAGGGCCACATCTGGGTGGGGAAATTGTATGCAGGGCTGGGGCAGGGAGTTGGGGTGCGTGAGGGAGTGCGGGGTGTGGGAGGGGGTGCGGTGTGCAGGAAGGGGCTCAGGGCAAGGGATTGGGGCAGAGGAGGGGTGCAGGGTGTATGAGGGGGATCAGGGAAGGGCTGTAGGAGGTGTGCAGACTGTGGGAGGAGGCTCAGGGCAGGGGGCTTGGGTGAAGGAGGGGTGCAGGGTGCTGCAGGGGGCTCAGGGCAGGGGGTTGGGGTGAAGGGGTGCGGGGTGCAGCAGGGGGCTCAGGGCAGGGGGTTGGGGTGAAGGAGGGGTGCAGGGCGTACGAGGGGGCTCAGGGCAGGGAGTTGGGGTTCAGGAGGGGTGCGAGGTGCAGGCAGGGGGCTCAGGGCAGGGAGTTGGGGGGTGGGGTGCAGGCGGGGTTCGGGCTGCCGCCCAGCGCCACTTACTTCAAGCAGCTCTGGGGTGGCAGCAGCGCGCACCGGGGCCAGGGCAGGCTCCCTGCATGCCTCCCGTGTCCCCGGCCCCGCGCCACTCCCAGAAGCGCTGCGGCCCGAGGGGGAGGCGGATGGCTCCGCATATGCTGCCCTTGCCGTGCCTCCAGGTATCTCCCCCGAAGCTCCCATTGGCCGCGGTTCCCCGTTCCCTGCCAATGGGAGCTGCGAGGGGCGGAGCCTGGAGGCAACACACAGGGCATGTCTTCACTACCCGCCGATCCGGCGGGTAGCAATCGGTCTATCGGGGATCGACTTACCGCGTCTAGTGAAGACGCAGTAAAATCGATCCCTGATCGCTCTGCCGTCGACTCCGGAAATCCACCTCGGCAAGAGGTGGCAGCGGAGTTGGCGGCAGCGCGGCAGCGGTCGACTTTCCCCCGTCCTCACCGCCAGGTAAGCTGACCTAAAATACGCAACTTCAGCTACGGTATTCACGTAGCTGAAGTTGCGTATCTTAGGTCGGACCCCCGCTGTAGTGTAGACCCAGCCACAGAGCCCTCAGCCCCCCACCGACTGGGGCCGCAGGGTTGTGATGCCGGCGGCACCGCGGGACGGATCCAAAGCCCTGAGGTGCCGGATCCAGCCCGCGGGCCGTAGTTTGCCCAACCTTGACTTAGACTGTGCTCGTACTAAAAAAGGCAGCTGTTTCTGCTGCTGCTGGATTGTGCTTGCTGCTGACCACAGCATATGTGTTAGCTAGCTGAAGCGCTAGTCATGACCGTTTAGCATGTTCATAACACTCCCTTAGAGATGTGGTGGATGAGCTGGTGCAATTATTGGCCCTCTTTCGTACTGCCCTCTTGAGCACCGAGGAGAGATACTGGCTTGCTGGCTTTGTGGAGGAAGAGATTCCCTGTGCTCTTCGTTCCTTGTGCGCCGGACGGCAGGATTTTATCCACACAGTGCTGCAATGCCTCAGAGAAGTTTTGCCAGCTAAAGTTGCTGTGGGAACCTCTCTTCAGATGTATGATCTGAAGGAAGAGACAGATAACATGATGCCACAAGTGGGGAATGCAGCAGGATGTTATGATACAGAAGCACAGAGTTTGCTGTTAGCAGCTGTGACCATTGGGGCTCCTGTTTCTAAGGAGAACTCAAGAGGAATAGTCATATCACTTATTCAGTAGCCTCTTTTACCATTTGGTTTAGTCTTTAGTTTACACTGTTTCATCAAGACCTTCCATTTGTACAGTGGGAAGTCTGCAAATGAAATCCTTGTCCTTTTGTTCAGGATCGGGTTTCTATTGGCTTAATCATGTTAGTGAGGTTCTTGTAGAGAGACAGGGAACAGAGACCTATTTAAATGCTCTCCATGAATGTAAAGGCAGAAACACATGCTACCATCAAGAGTCACTGGCTGAGCACATTAGGGAAGCAGACGTGATTAGTTTTGCCCACCCCACTAGCAGCTGCCACAACACTCTCCAGTAGTTTCTACAACTGATTGAAGTAACTAGCCAATTTAAAGTGAAAACTAGGCACACATTGGTAGCATGAGATTTTTCAGAATCTTTTTTTTCCAGGTAGAGAGGCAGCATGGTCCAGTGGATCAAGCACTGGATTGGAAGTCAGCAGACCTGGATTCTGTTTCCATCTTTGCCAGTGATCTGCTGGATGACCTGGGGCAAGTCATTTTAATCTTTCTGCCTCAGTTTCCCCATCTATAAAATGGGAATAATGATACTGACCTTCCTTTATAAAGCACTTTGAGATTTCCAGATGGAAAGATCTATATAAGAACCAAGTATTATTATTATTATTTATTATTATTATTGTCATGTACAGAAGGCTATTAAAGACTCATTAGTGACCAACCTGTGTACCCAAAATATTGCTTTCAATAGAAGATGCCATAGGACTGCAATTTATTATTCATATTTATCTAGCCTTCATAATGTAATAGGTCCATCACAAATACAGATAATATATGGTCACTGCTCCCTCGGGCTTACTGTTTAAGCTTAGACACCATATGTAACAACGGGGGGAAGTCACAAACAAAGGGAAGTAGGATGGGAGATCAAGGGTTACAGCAGTGAAATGGGGTTACTTTTAGATTTGATATCAAAACTTCGTAACAATTTAATCTAAGAATCATGTTTCTAAAACGATTGCTATAATTTGTTTTTTGTGTGCAGTGTGGCCAATAGCTGCACCATAGCCAATATTGAGGTTTCTCATGGTGCCTTCCGTTAGCCTTCTTTCCAAAAAGTGCTATTACTTACATCTCCCATTAATGTCTGTAGTAGGATTGGTGGTTGCTCATTGCCCTTTAAAAATTAGGCCAGTAAGTATACCTTTCCCTTCCCGCCATAGTGCAGCACTGACTCTGGCAACACACGAGAGACCAGAATATTAACCCCTCTTCCAGAGTTCTGTAAACGTCCCAACTCCTTCATTCAAGTGAAGACTCTGAGAAGACAGTTCACTATTTCTTCCTCAAGGAATGCTCAATATGGTACTACAGTACTGAGACGGTGCAGAGCGTGTCCCTACGTGGTTGGGGAGGAGGAGAACGAGAGACTGGGGCAGTCAGCGAACCTTAGGAAAGGGGTGGAGAGAGAGAAAAAAGAGAAGGTAGGATTTTCACAAGCCACCTGAGTCCCATTTCCAAAGGTGATTTAGGCACTTAGGAGCCTAAGCCTCATGGGCTTTCAGTGCACAGCAAGCAAGGAGGAAGGTAGAGACTAGAAGGGAATGGCATAGTTCTGTTGAAGTCAAGCAGGGGAAAGAATGGAATATCCAGGCAGTGGGTGGTGGCTATGAAAATGCAGAGCAAGGGGAAGGAGAGCCAACCAGCACATTGTTTGAAAGAAGCTGGTTGTACCACCCTCATTGTAATGCCATTAGTGAGAGTCAACAATGTTGTGTCATAGAGGGGTATTCTTGTACTAAGGGCAATTATGACAGGATTTAATGTAGCCATAGTCTATAGCTTAGTGACATTAGTGTGAATCAGAGAAAGAGGAGTGTTATAACAGGGAGCCCTATGCTGAGGTGGATATGTGCTATTCTGAAAGCACCCAGAACGCTTGCCCTTTTGCACAATGCTGTGCTAGGACTCAGAACTGACAGCTCTGATATGGTGTAATAATAAGTTTAGCTGTGCAGCTCCTGTCTTGTGACTTGAATGGAGTCATGTGCTCATCAGAGCATCCAGTTCCTCTCCACATCAAAACAGGCTGGCTGCTGCTGCCACTGAATCCCAGGGTATAGAGCACTGCTGCTGTCAATTTGCAGTGTTCAAAATAGCAGCCGTATTAAAAAAAACAAACCCCTGTGTGTTCCACCTTTAGTACTCTCTATCTATTGAGGCATTACTGGAGCATACCAGGAAGTGCTCTTTCATAAGGCATCACAAAAGCGCCTTTCATAAGGAATCTACTTGAACAAAGTAGATACAGTGATATCATAATGATTTATCCATGCACCCTCTTACTATGCTGGCAAAGGAAGAAATGGGGGAATATATAGTTAAATAAGCCTTACATGATCACTCAAGGGACCACGGTAGGGTTGCCAACTTTCTAATTGCACAAAACTGAACACCCTTGCCGCGCCCCTGCCCGAGGCCCCATCCGTTCTCTGAGGTCCCACACCCACTCACTCCAGCCCCGCTCCTTCTGTCACTTGCTCTCCCCCACCCTCACTCACTTTCCCTTGGCTGGGCAGGGAATTGGGGAGCGCGAGGGGGGGAAGGCTCCAGACCAGACGCGATAAGTCGAACCCGGAACTTCGATCCCCAGCCGCCGAACTAGCGGCTGGGTGTAGACCAGCCCTTAGTGTCCCAACAGAGCCTTTGATTTCTGTCATGGAGTATTACAATACACTGTGATGGTTTAAACATGGAAGGTTGCATAATAAGGGTGGTCTGTTGTACAGGCTTCACTGGACTGTATGTACACACACATACAGATGTTTAAATTTACTATGATTTTAAAATATCCAGTTAGTTTGTGGGCCCTCCATAATCAAAATAATTCATTATATAGCTATGCCTTCTTAAATGCTTTGGGCCAGATCTTCAGCTGCTGTAAATTGGGGTTGGCCACCCAAATCGGAAGAGCTGTATCATTTGACACCAACTGTGGATGTGGCCCATGGTTTTTAGTGGCCTTTGCTTTAACATTTTGGAAAGTCACCAAGAATATAGGGAAGGATTTTGCTCAACCTATAAAATTCAGATTCAAAGACATCAAAGGTGTGATCAGTGCGTGCTGGATTAAACTGTTAAAACAAAGGTCTATACTGTCTTCCTCAAGTGTGTAGGTCAAGATTAGCGAGCTATAGAATGTACATAGTAAAACCTGTCATTACAAAAAGATAAAATAAAAAAAAAACCTCCCTGACTTTCCCAGGTGAGGATTCTAAGAGGTAGTACTAATGTACGTATCAGTGGAGTTATGAGCATTTGGGATCCGTTTTTAAAGCTAGTAAGGCTCTATGGCAGGGGTCGGCAACCTTTCCGAAGTGATGTGCCGAGTCTTCATTTATTCACTCTAAGTTAAGGTTTCGCGTGCCAGTAATACATTTTAACGTTTTTAGAAGATCTCTTTCTATAAGTCTATAATATAGAACTAAACTATTGTTGTATGGAAAATAAATAAGGTTTTTAAACTGTTTAAGAAGTTTCATTTAAAATTAAATTAAAATGCAGAGCCCCCCGGACCGGTGGCCAGGACCCGGGCAGTGTGAGTGCCACTGAAAATCAGCTCGCGTGCCGCCTTCGGTACGTGTGCCATAGGTTGCCTACCCCTGCTCTATGGCCTGATTCCAATCTCTGTCACACCTGACACTGAAACCAGTGGGGAAGCTACTCCAGATTTACACCAGTATATGTTATTTCATTCAAATATTTTCTTCCTTTAGCCTTAATTGGGGCAGTTAGTTCAATATATGTTCTGGTAAGCAGCTGCTGCACGAGACTGAAGATATTTTGTTAGTTATCCCCATGACACTTCTGGACTTTATATCAGATGAGCTATAGAAAGTCTTAATACCCATGCGCACATTGCTATGTGGGGCAAACTCCCTTAAAATAATACAATATTCTGCAGCAGTGGTCAAACATGGTAGGAACACCCATGTTTGGGGGATACAACATAATGCAGTCGTATTTTGTTTATAAGGGCAGATTCAAGGGATCTCCTATGTTATTTCCCTCTAGGTTCATCTCAGTATTTGAACTGAGTCTGTGCCTCATCAGAGTAATTAATCTTACTGAGCCATCAAGAAAACACACAATTCCAGATGGCTTTTCACAAATTCTTCAGCAACTTCGCTCCTCGTCCATTCCTCTCTTTGTTCTCCACTGCAGGCTACGCCACATCTATTCCCACTGACACATTCATCTAGTGCCCTGTAGTAATGTTCATTTTGAAATGTTAACCTCCACTATGTAAAGTAGTGGCAGTGGTGTAGAATAGTAGGTTTCTTTTGTTATCCCCAGCCACCAGTGGATTTCTTCACTTAGTGGAGGAACCTCACTGTGGTTCCCTTAACTGTTGCATAGAACAAGCTCTGATATGGATTTCCTTCATTTCAACCACCCTCTTGTTCCCACCCTGCTTTTGACATGGCACACACACTGAATATTATTCAAACATACCCTCTCCTGTGGTTTTCCTTTATTGCTATCTTAAATAACAAACATATCTCAGCCTGAACTTCCTTCTGAGCTTGCCTATTCCTAGGGTTTCTCCCTGTAGGCCCCACTGCACTGCCCCATGAGCATTCCCTCTGCCTTAGAGAGACTCTCAACCTGTTTATTCTCCCTGAGTTTGAGATGAGTCTCATCTGGTCTAATTCCTGGGATGAATCAGCAGAATATTTTTCTCTCTGCAAGATCCTAGAATCTGCTTCTATCCTACCAACTTCAAGTTTTAAAAAAATTAGATTACCACAATTGACATTTAAATTAAATATTCTGAATTAAAAATAATTCACTCCTTTCTCTCAGGATAAACCTTTAACACAGATGTTCACAGAGAACTCAACAATTAAAAGTTTCTTATGTATGAATTTAAGTAAGACAAGACCATGTTCTTAAATATGACATTTGTTGATTGAATGTGAGGTTCTGTAAAGACGTTAAAGAAAATCCCTTAGAATCACCTTTGTACTCTTCCATCTGCCTATTTATCTTCCAAAAAAACCAATGACCTACAGAAACATTGCTGCGTGTAGGTCATGGGACTGAAAGCACTTCAGAGGAATAGGAGCCACATGGCACAGTGCCATGTGCATTTAAATTGAATGCCTTGCAGAATGAGATATGGATAAGCATCTTGGCATAACACACCCACTTCTGTAAATTTACAGTTTGCACCAGCCAGCAATGCAAAAAGCAAAAAGAAGCAGAATCTACAGTTGAACAGAGAACGGACTCAATGGGCTATGAGAATATAGATGCGTTTGAAGGCGTCTACACATCCCACTCTAAGGTAAGACAATTTTCTGCCATTGCTGTTTATTACAGACCATCCAGTGTCCAATGCAGTGGTTCAGTCCTAGTAATTTGTGGCATATGATGAGCTTGTAACTAGGCTAAATACAGATGAAAAAGGCCTGAGTTTTCAGAGGTCAGTGGCAGATGCAGACTTCAGATTCTCTGAAATTTAGGCTCTTCCTATATGAAAGTAAAGTGCCTGCTAAAAAAAAAGCCAATATGTTTCTGTAAATATTCCCCAGCTGTGTACGTCTCCTTTATTTTTAGATACTTCATCTGCTAATAAGAGGTCCTTTCCTCAGTTGAGACAGTCTCAAAAAAAAAAAAAAAAAAAAAAATCTCAAAGCCTCCTGATGTGGAGCCAATATCTTTGAAACCCATACCTCATCGTAGAATATATTTCAAACAGGAGAGAACCATACCTCTAAACTGTCTCTTGTTACAGACCCAAATATATACCTCACCCCCAACAAAATCATGGAGTGATATTTTACTTTTATAATTGTAAATTATTGACACACAGGAAATCATAAACCCTGGAAGTGTTTATAAATAGATGGCAAAGACAGTAAGTTTCTTGTATTTTTGCTTTGAGCTACTAATACTTTGTCCTTCATTTTGGATCATTTCCTGCCCCACGACACTGGATCCCTCATTTGCGTGTTTGCATAAAAGGTATGGTAAGGTGGAGAGTTTTTTTTCAGTAGTGTCTCAATTTCTTGGTTCTTCTGGGTTTTACAAAGACCGATAACATCACTGTGGCATAGTTGTTGAGGGTAAGTGTAATTTTTGGCACCCTTTTAAACATTTTTACCATTTGGTTTCAGACTGAGAAATGTGTTAAATTGCCCAGAAGTTATTTAGGGAGCATAAGAACAGACTGCCTGCTGTTTGATAGACACCACAAGCATTTACATGTGAACTAAAACCTGGACAGCTGCTGCTAAATCAGTTCAGGGACCCACCGCCCTGACTAATAAAGATGTGATTTTAAAGGTAAACTTTTTAGAAGGCTAGATTAAGGAATCTCAAATGGTGCAGCTCCAATTTAGAGATGTTCAAAATTGGTAAAACTCCCACAAAATGTTTTGAAGGTTTGGACGATCTAGTTTCTCTGCAGAATATAATGACATCTCTATTTTCTACGTTGAAACAATAACAGTTCATATTTCACATTTCTATTTTCAAATTTCAAAGTCATCTTTCAATGAAATGAGCTCATTTTGCTGGAAAATTAAGTGGAAATTCACAAAATATAGTCATTTTTTCAATGAGAGGCCCCTTTTTTGGTTCATAATAAAGTAAAAAAAAGTCTGACTATGACTGCTGTTTTGCTTTTCTCTGCAAATATTTTGCTCCTCTCTTGCTCCATTGTGTTACAGTGAATCAGATGCGATTTATACAACATATGTAATGCAAAATGGAAAAAAAAAGCTGCAGATTGAATAATTTATTAGCTATTGCAACCATAAATCAAAGAGTAATTCACAAGTCAGAACTATACTGAGTTGTTATTAAAACTCTTGATGATGCTTTTGCATATTTGATATCCTGTACATTTTTCCCCATCCCTTTTGGAACTATAGATCCAAAAAGCTGAGTAATGCCACCTTAGGGTTCTGCCAATCAGATATTTGTAAGTGGGATACTTTAATTACCAAGTAAGCAATTACTATCAGAAAGGCCAAACAAAGAACAGACATTTTATTTTAATCTTTTGGAAACTGTAGGCATAAGGCCAATTTGAAATGTAGACTCCTAATTTGTACCTACAAAATACCTATATGTATGGGCAGACAGGCACTTTACATGCACAAATGGGGACTTCTGCATTGTTACCGATTTTCATACACATCTACCTATTATGCATGCACAATTACCTGTTACCTATTATAGGCATAGCTTGAGCATGTGTGATTGTCAATTTGGACATATTCTATGTACTGTACAGTTTGTTCTCTTAAGTATTCATTTACTGGTACGGCAAAGCTAGAAAATGCTAGAGTTCTAAGGTTAAATATGATATACTTATGGAAGTGGAAGCAACTTGTCTCTCAAAAATAGGTGTGCATTCATTAGAAGTAAAGGAAAAAACTCTCTATTTAAGTAGTGTCTATAATGGTGTTTGCAATACTCTCGGCACATACATTTATGCTTAGAATCTGAGCAGTTCAGAGGAAGCTGATCCAAAAGAAGAATCTTGTTTTCTGCATTTTCTGAAAGCTTGGTGTTTGAAGCTGTGGGGGGATTGGTCCGAGAGTGCACTACAAACCATGTAATTTCTCCTGGCATATGCCTTGCACAGTAAGTACGCAGGGCAAATGTCATTGCATTTTTAGTATGTGACATAAGTCAGAACATTTTCTCCATAATGCTTCCTACTTAATCTGAAGCAGCCAAACTGTCTTTTAGCCCTTTTGCTCCCTTATCCCCAGCAATGAGCTTTTGCAGTATGTTTCCCAGAGCTGCTTGAAGCCAAAAGATGAGATAGCAACTAGCAATACAAGTTTTTCCCACTGCTACACAAGAACATGTTAGAAGAAGAGTCATTAATTCTTCATGAGACAAATCTTGAAATAGCGTCAGAAGCTAACCCTCCCAAAGCAGATATTATGGTACAGAAGTAACAACAAAGTCAACCGACAATATGGAATGTTAGCACTTACCACCATTTAACTACTACTAGTATTAGACATGTTGGTCACAACGTATTATGTTCAAAACGGAACAAACAAAAAGTGGTGCAGATAGAGATCAGAGTCTTCACAATTAAAAAGAACACTGTTGTGGTTGTGATTTCTGATGTAAAGGACCTGTGGGTCGCCTTTACTTGGAATTGCTTTGTCACAACTAACTTTGCTTTTAATGTGGGTCTCAAAGAGGAACTGGGATTTTTCTCCTGAAGAGTAATGCACAGTTGATTGTTGCTATGTAGAAAGACATGAGGGATAGCTCAGTGGTTTGAACACTGGCCTGCTAAACCCAGGGTTGTGAGTTCAATCTTTGAGGGGGCCATTTAGGGATCTGGAGCAAAAATCTGTCTGGGGATTGGTCCTGCTTTGAGCAGGGGGTTGGACTAGACGACCTCCTGAGGTCCCTTCCAACCCTGATATTCTACCCAAATAGTATCTGAGATGCTGCAGATCTTTTCTGTCCTAGGAATAATGAAATACAGTAGTGCTTTACACACCATTCTGTACTAACTGTAAATGCTGAAGTCAGAAGAGCTACAGTAATTTACACCAGCTGAGGATCTGGCTCTGAGTTTTTCATGGCAACCACTGTATTGGTATTCCATCTATTTAACAATATACATTTGAGCAAATGTGAAACTCATTCATACAGTGTTTGAGAAAAGTCTCATAGGTATATTTAAATGCATTCAAATGTGCTGGACGGATCCACCACACAAGCAGAGGAGGCCTAGTGACATGATGATGCCTCATATGAGGCATAGAATTAATGAAGGGATTTATCCAAAAGGGCTATGGAGGAACCAGATGCCTGGTGCATAGTATAGAGTCTGTCCCCTCCAGTTTCCTGCCAAGTACACTGCAGAAATAGGTAGGTAGCTTTCCTGGGTTTTATCTTTGGTACTTATATGACTCTCATTACCACAGTTTCTGAGCACCTCATAATCTTTAATGAGTCATGATCAAGAGGACAATTTCACAACTCCCTCTTGTGAGGTAGGGAAGTAGTGTTATCCGTGTTTCACAGATGGACACTGAGACTTGCACAAGGTCATGCAAGAAGTCTGTGGCAGAGCAGAAATCTGAACCCCAGTCTCCCGAGTGCCAGGCTAATACCCTAACAATTTTACCATCCTTCCTCTGTTTATCATAAAATCGTAGAGACCTTGAGAGGTCCTCTACTCCAGTCCCCTGCACTCATGGTAGGACTAAGTATTATCTAAACCATCCCTGACAGGTATTTGTCTAACCTGCTCTTAAAAATTCCAATGATGGGGATTCCACAACCTCCCTAGGCAATTTATTCCAGTGTATAACAACCCTGACAGGAAATTTTTCCTAATGTCCAACCTAAACTGCCTTTGCTGCAATTTAAGCCCATTGCTTCTTGTCGTATCCTCAGAGGCTAAGGAGAACAATTTTTCTTCTTCCTCTTTGTAACAACCTTGTATGTACTTGAAAACTGTTATGTCCCCCCCAGTCTTCTCTTCTCGAGACTAAACAAACCCAATTTTTTTCAATCTTCCCTCATAGGTCATGTTTTCTAGACCTTGAATCATTTTTGTTGCTCTTCTCTGGACTTTCTCCAATTTGTGGCACCCAGAACTGGACACAATACTCCAGTTGAGACCTAATCAGCGCAGAGTAGAGTGGAAGAATTACTTCTCATGTCTTTCTTGCAACACTCTGGTTAACACATCCCAGAATGATGTTTGCTATTTTGCAACAGTGTTACACTGTTGACTTATATTTAGCTTGTGATCCACTGTTGACCCCCAGATCCCTTTCTACAGTACTCCTTCCTAGGCAGTCATTTCCCATTTTGTGTGTGTGCAACTGATTGTTCCTTCCTAAATGGAGTACTTTGCAGTTGTCCTTAACATTATGGAGTTATCCCATTAAGAACCTGTTTTTTTATGTAGGAACTTAAAGTCTAGAACAATACTGTAGCTGAGAACATCCACAGTTATATTAGACAAGATCATTTTTTATTTCATCTGAGGATTTAAACCCTCATATTTTAGGCTATAAGCTAACCACTAACAGACAGGAATTAGGAAGGAACTTCCCATATGGAGTGAGAATTCCTTAATTGGTAAAATGTATGTGAACATTAATTAACTTTAAAGATGACATTAGTCAGTAGGGGTTCTTTTTCATTTTTATTTGTTTTAAGGAAGAAATTCTCTTTTTTGCAGTGCTCTGTATGACAGTGTACCTAACGTGCTTCTGTACTAATACTATTTTAAAACATATTCCTATATGAATTTAGAAAATAGTGTATTCAGTCCTTAGTTTGTATCAGAATAAGAATGATAGTACCAGTCTTGAATATTGAATTAATACCATTATGGTAATGAGTTGATCTACTGCAGAATGGACTAGCCATACAATAGTTTGATTCAATTAAATTAAGGATCAATCCATTCAATTTTCATCCATGAATTTCTTGATCATATATAAATCAAATAGGAGGGTCACATTTTGTTCCAGGTAGTTGCCATTTGGGAGGAAGAAATGGAAATAGATGTGCTGCAAGTGGGATAGGGTAGTAGTTCAGCAGTGATTGCTAGTTTCAGAGAAAGTTCATCTCATTACAAAGGAAAGGTCAGAATGAACTTTTCAACTCTGCTAATCTGTCTGCACAGGTGAGCTGTAGCTGAAACAGAATCACCATGTCATATTCCTTTCCCTATAGATGAAGAGCCTCTTAAAGGGATTCTGTCAGTGTAAAAATCACATGTTGTAAGCAAATGTCTTTACTAATTACATCTTAGATTGCTAAAAATGAATTTTTTAAAAACATCACATTTGTCACTGTTTCTGCTTTCTTAACTATTTGTTTTTATTCTGTTAATATTCTTTCCCCGTTTCTTTTATACACATTCAAAAGGATGCTGACCACTTAGATTTTGCTGCAAATATAAATTGTCTAAAAACAAGCTTTTATAAAGCCTAAGGCCACTCAAAATATTTCCCCATTTTAAAAAAAACAAGTAAACACTTCCATTCAGTGCTCAAAAACCAAACGGTGCAGTGCTAAGAACCCCAAAGGGAGACTAACTATAAACCAGGCCTGCACAACTCGTAAAGTGGCGAGGGCCATATTACTCCAAAGAAAACAGCTGAGGGCCAAACCCGCCCCCCCCCCAGCGCTGCCGAAACACCCTCCCGAAACACAACACACACACCCCCAGCGCAGCCCGCCCCGCAGAAACAAACCCTCCTTCCCCAGCGCCGCCCCGCCGAAACAGCTGTGGACTGAAAAGGAAGGTTTGGGTGGGGGGGGGGGGTGATACTTTATTAAGCATGTTTCAATTAAAGCAAACAATAATTTTTTTAATTATTTTAATTTTTTTTATGAATCATGGAAAAATGAAAACCCCCTGCTCCTTTGAAAGAAAACATTTGTACTTTTCATAATTACCTTGCAAATTTAATGAGAGATATTACATCTCCAAAACACAAACACAGGGGTCGCAGAAAGCCCTGGTGGGGGGGGGGCAGTGTGATGGGGCCGGGGAGGGGAAGGTCCCTGGGCCAGGGAAGGGGGCAGCAGTTGGGGCAGGGTAGGTGCAACACACACATGTCTCCCCCGGGGATTTCCTGGCTGCCCACAGACAGTTCGACCCCCTCCCGCCCCCATCACTACGAAGGCCGCCCTGGGAGCAACCAGCGCAGTAGCCGCCCCGCCCCCAACTGAATGGGGGGGCTTGAGCTGCGGCTCGAGCAGAGGCCGGGCACCCCTCCCCTCGCTCGGCACTTACCGGCTCTGCCTTGTGCCCAGCGCTTCCCGCCTCAGCAGGCCCCGGAAGTGACGCACCCGCAGTATGCCAGGCGGGGGGAGCGGGAGACGGAGACACGTGCGCTTCTGGCTGTTAGGGCGGTTGGAGCGCGGCACGGTGAGGTGGGCCCCCCCCCGGGCAGGGGGCAAACCCAGGGCCGGTGCAAGGATATTTTGTGCCCTAGGCGAAACTTCCACCTTGCCCCCCCCGCACATCGGTTCATTAAGGGGCAAATCCCAACGAGCCTTTATAGACCCCAGGGGCCAGCCGTGCCCAGGGGCTGCTCCCCAGACCAGGTTCCCCCCGTCCCCGAACTCCCCTGGAGGGTGCACAGCCCCCCCGCGAGCCCTCCCCACCCCACCCCAGCGGCCCCCGCCCCGAGTCCACTCACTGGCTTTGCCGGGCTTGGGCCGCTGCAGCAGCTCGGCAGGGAGGAGCCGCCTTCCGGAGGCACCAGAGAGCCAAAGCGTCAGCTTGTGGCGACGGCGAGCCCCAGCCATGGAGGAGCTGCCGCAGTGCAGGGGGGCAGCAGCCCTGCAAAGGCGGCGGCACGGCTAGCAGGGAGCAACCACGCCCCTCTCCCCTCCTGCCTAGGCTGCGGCCCGGCGCCCTCCCCCAGGGGCTCCTGCAAGCTGCAGCGGATGCATGCGGGCGCCGGCCCCCCATGCGCCCCCCGGCTGCCCCCTCGCCGCGCTCAGGCTCTGTGGATTCCGGGAGTGTGAGCCGCCACTGCCCCTCCTGGAGCAGGCTCAGGGCCCCGCGCCCCGGTGGCTCACATGCCCGGGAGCCGCAAAGCCCAAGCGTGGCAAGGGGGGAGCCGAGGGTGCACGGGGGCCGCCGACCGCATGCATCTGCTGCAGCCTGCAGGAGCCCCCGGGGGGGGGGGCACACCAGGCTTCAGCCTGGGCAGGAGGTGCGGATGCTCCCCGCTAGCGGTGCTGCCGCCTTTGCAGGGTTGCTGCCCCCCTGTGACGCGCTGGCTCCACCATGACTGGGGCTCACTGCCCCTGCAAGCCGACGCTCTGGCTCTCCGGTGCCTCTGGAAGGCAGCTTCTCCCTGCCGAGCCAGGGCACCGCTTTTTTAAGGTTACCATATTTCAACAATCAAAAAAGAGGATGGATGGAGAGCCCCACCCAAGCCCCGTCCCCATCCACTCCCTCCCACTTCCCACCCCCCTCAGAAACCCCAATCCACCCTGCTCCTTGCATCAGCATAATCTGATGCACTTTAGTTTACTCAGTCCAACTTTGGGGTTTTTAGTGCTACAGTGAAGTTATTGAACACTGAGTAAAAGTGTTTGCTTGTTTTAAAGAAAAGTGGAGACAGATTTTGATTGGCCTTAGGTTTTATAAAAGCTTGTTTTAATGCAGTTTCGTTTAGGGGCCAAGTTTAAGCTCCCAGCATCCCTTCAAATGCATATAAAAGAAAGGGGAATAGAATAAATTAAATATAAATTTATCAGAAAAAGCAACATAGTATTTCCATCTACAGATATTCAAAAATCCTGCTCCAAGCCCCACAAAAACATGAGAGGAAAAAGATGTTGGATTCTTTTTATTGCCTTCTGCTTTCTTAGCTTCTAGATCACACTTAGGTCATATTTGCAAGTTTTTCTTCACAGCCATGAGGACTAGAACCTTACTTCTGTTCTGACTTCAATCTGTAAACAATTCTGGCTATACATAGTCAGTCTGTCCCACTTTCACTTCCTGTCAATCATAAGAGTGGGGGGAAAAGGGCCTGTCTAAAGGGTGGTGCAATATGGGGATGTGAATTACAGAAAGCTTTAGTGTGTTGCAGTCTAACTGTCCAGTGTAAACCTCAATGAAGTGAACCAAAAGTTTGCTTATTTGAAACGGGACTACATTAACTAGGTACCTTTTTGTTTGCACCAGCATCTACATGGGGCAGTTACAGCAAACACATTAGAGAACTCTACAATTCACATTCCCATAATCTGGATTGCGATGTCATATAGACAAGCCTAAAATTCATGTTGCGTTTATAATAATATGGAGAATACAAAAACAAATTTAAAAAAGCCTCCTTAGATCGGTGTGAGTTTATTTTGATGGAATGTTTCACCATATGTCGTACATTAAAAATAAACATGCGCTTCATGGCTGGTGGTTTTGAACATCATATTGAACAGTGTGTTTGCCTTTTTCATGGTAATACTTATTCCAACTCAACTCCATCCCCTGCTAACAGCAATGACAGCAGAAACTTCTCTTTTTCTCTGTCCTTTTCCAACTAAATGTTTCTGCTAAAGCTCTACCCAATCCTCCTTGCCTGAATTCTCCCTCTCTTTCCCCCATGCATGCAAACATGAGTATTATACTAATCTGTTTCACTAAGGGGAATATTCTTTCCATTTCTGGACTTTCCAATATTATGCCTCTGCTGAAGTTTTTGGGGTGCATACATTTCCTTCTAGTGATGTGTTTACCTATTGCCAGATTCATTTAATGATTTTCTCTATGTCCCTTATTTGAGTTTGTTCATATTTCCTTTGCTTTTGTTCCTTATCCCATACATTCTACCATCTCCCTCATCATGCTTCTCTTAGGAGCAGCAAATTTCTGATCTGTTTTCTTGATTATCTCAGAATTCTATTGCTGATGTTTTGTGCTGGTTCTAGATCTTCCTCTGTGGGTTGGACTAGAAGAATATTCTTTCACATGATTCATTTTGCCTTGTAGTGTGGCTGAAATATAGTGACCCCAGTTCAGTTAACTAACAGTCCCACTCCAGAATGAATGACAGAGAAGTGTGGTCTGAGCATGAAGTTAGGAGTTAGGAACTTCTGTCTTCTAATCCCAGATCCATCACTGACTTTGTGGCCTTAGGTCATTTGTCAGCCTCAGTTTCCCCATTAGTAAAATAGAGAACACTTATTTGCCTTTTTGGTAGGGGAATGGGGTGGAAATGGATGGGGGGGGGTTGTATGCATGTATTTGTGAAAACGCTGTGAAGATAAAAATATTGGTAAATATTGGTATTATGTGGCTGCAGTCCAGTGAACTATACAATCCACTGATGAGTCTGATTACACATCATAGTGAGCTCTCAGTGATGTACACATTTAATGTCTTAACTCCACAAGGCCCTAATTCTTCATTTCTTCTACTTGGCTTTTATAATGTACAGGCTATTCTAAGATGATGTCATATTGTATTTGTTTAGTGATGTTCAGATCTGGCTCTGCCCTTCTTGTGAATGCCCTGAGTAGAATAGAATCCTTTCAGTTCCATTTCTGGGTCTCAGCTGCTGAGCTTAATCAAATTTTGTAGGTCAGGTGTATTGTATAAATTTCAGGTGGTTCAGCTGCTCTGCATTTTGTTGCTGAGTCTTCTTTTTTTCTTTCCATCTCAATTTCCAGAAGAGATTTGTTTTGTTTTTTAGCTAAGCAGAGAATAACTTCAGAGAGATGAAGTCACCTTGTACCATTTCTCTCTCTGCTTTGGTCTATTGGGTTTCCCTGTATAAGCATATGGTGGAAGTCTCATTTGTGTGTAGAGTTCTCATTAAGTGACCTGTACTTACCTCTGCAGGGGTTTTAGAGTTACTATTTTTCTTTGACTTGAAAGCTGTCTTGCCCACCAGAGTAGGCTTTGTTCATGCTTTCCAGCTATAAATTTAAGCCTGTTGAAAAGAATCTCAGTGGAATGATAGTTTTCTTGGGTAGCTAAAATCCTGTAATATCATCTACTTATTGCCCAATTCTAATACAAATAGCAATAAATAATAGTAATAACTCTGGGTTTGATCATGGAAAGGGGTAGGTGTTTTTCAGCATGAGCCGTCTAAAGTCTCTGAACTGTTCCTTCTCAAATCTGTTTAGAAACAGAAAATAACATATTTCTCAATTCACTAGGATTTTCCTTTCCTCAGCTATATCTCATCTTTAGATTTTCACCATATTTCCCCATCACACATATTTGTCATTCTTGTCTTGCTCTCATGTTCTCCTCGCCAGAGCTTGACATCTACTTTTTCAGGCTGACAAAATTCTTCCGTCCTCTTATTGCACTTTTCTGGGTTAATTTTAGCTGTCTGCTTACTGGTGATCAGCGTGGCTTTATCCAGCTTTGTGTTAAGCTGGATCTTACATCTGTCTGTCCTATGGTCACTTCATCTCTTGAACTGGTTGTGCCCTGTAAAGAACTGGAAATCCCCTGCCTCTCTGTTACAAGAAAGACAAGAAAATTTTGCACGCCGCAAGTTAGCTTTTTTTCCTTATCTACTTATAGATCAAAGGAATACAGATGATCTCGCTTAGCCTTTTCACTGTGAGCAAATTCTATCAGCTTCTCTCTTCTGTTGTGCTTAATTCCTATTCTAAAGGAGTTTGTGGTATTGCTGTCTTTTCTTGCACATTTAGCTATGTAATCATATATGATAATATCACAGTAAATTATTCATGCTCTTCACACATACTCATATGGGTGACATCCCAATGCGACAGTAACCTTAATGGCTTTTTTTTTCTCCTAGGGATCTTCTGAAGCCCTGAGGAGCTTCAATTTTCTCCCCAATTTAACTCCATTCTTCTTAAGGCCCATCATCCAAAACACCTCACTTCCACACTTGTAGAAGTGAAGGGGACTCCTTTCACAGCCTACTAATTCAGCAGATGGAGATGAGACTGTTGACTAATTCAAGTCACTCTTTTCCTGCAAGAGGCTGAGAACTCATAGTGCCAAATTTACTTCTGGATAAGTGCACAACTCCATTTAAAGTACTGTAGCCTCAAAAACAAGAGACCAGGAACAGAGAGTGAACAAAAGTGCCCCCGCCCCATTCACATACACATATGCCAGTGCTACACACATGGCAGTGAAGAACGCTACCACAAGATTGTCCACACAATAGTGATTTTCACTTTGGCATGTTCTCTTCATATTTGTGATTGTTTGTCTCATGATGTCTTTCTTGCAAAAACAGAGAACATAAGAAGGGCCATACTGGGTCAGACCAAAGGTCCATCAAGCCCAGTATCCTGTCCTCTGACAGTGGCCAATGGCAGGTGCCCCAAAGGGAATGAACAGACAGGTTATCATCAAGTGATCCATGCCCTGTCACCCAATCCCAGCTTCTGGCAAACAGAGGCTAGGGACACCATTCCTGCCTATCCTGGCTAACAGCCATTGATGGACCTATCTTCCATGAATCTATCTAGCTCCCTTTTGAACCTGTTATAGTATTGGCCTTCACAACACCCTCTGGCAAGGAGTTCCAGAGGTTAACAGTGCGTTGCATGAAAAATACTTTCTTGTGTTTGTTTTAAACCTGCTACCTATTAATTTCATTTGGTGGCCCCTGGTTCTTGTATTATGAGAAGGAGTAAATAACACTTCCTTATTTACTTTCTCCATACCACTCATGATTTTATAGACCTCTATCATATCCCCCCTTAGGCGCCTCTTTTCCAAGCTGAAAAGTCCCAGTCTTATTAATCTCTCCTCATACGGAAGCCGTTCTATACCCCTAATCATTTTTGTTGCCCTTTTCTGAACCTTTTCCAATTCCAATATGTCTTTTTTGAGATGGGGCGACCACATCTGCAGGCAGTATTCAAGGTGTGGGCATATCATGGATTTATATAGAGGCAATAAGATATTTTCTGTCTTATTATCTATCCCTTTCTTGATGATTCCCAACATTCTGTTCGCTTTTTTGACTGCCGCTACACATTGAGTGGGTGATTTCAGAGAACTATCCACAATGACTCCAAGATCTCTTTCTTGAGTGGTAACAGCTAATTTAGACCCCATCATTGTATATGTATAGTTAGGATTATGTTTTCCAATGTGCATTACATTGCATTCATCAACATTAAATTTCAGAGGGTTCAGTCTCAGACTGTTAGAAGGGGAACATAAAGCATTGGTTTTGGTTTATAGCCAGCAGCTGTTATAACGTGTCCCCTTTGTTTTTCTTCCTGCCTAAGGCTGTCCTGGGGGAAACAAAGTATTTCTATAATGTTTTACAAAGAGCTAGACGGTGGCTGGCTTATGCACAAATGAAGACGGCATAAAGAGTCACCTCCCCTTCCCTGCCATAGATGAGCTGGCCACATTTGCAGATGGTTTCTTTCCCCAAGTACAGGAACATAGAATCATAGAACTGGAAGGGACCTTGAGAGATCATCTAGTCCAGTCCCCTGCACTCATGGACTAGATGACTAGACCATCCCTGACAGGTGTTTGTCTAACTTGCTCTTAATCGCCAATGATGGAGATTCCACAACCTCCCTGGGCAATTTATTTCAGTGCTTAACCACTCTGACAGGAAGTTTTTCCTAATGTCCAACCTAAACCACCCTTGCTGCAATTTAAGCCCATTGCTTCTTGGGCCTATCCTCAGAGGTTAAGGAGAACAATTTTTCTCCATCCTCCTTGTAACAACCTTTCGAGTACTTGAAAACTGTTATCATGTCCCCTCTCAGTCTTCCCTTTTCCAGACTTAACAAACCCAATTTTCTCAATCTTCCCTCGTAGGTCATATTTTCTAGACCTTGAATCATGTTTGTTGCCCTTCTCTGGACTCTCTCCATTTTATCCACATCTTTCTTGAAATGTGGTGCCCAGAACTGGACACAATACTCCAGTTGAGGCCTGATCAGCGCAGAGTAGAGCGGAATAATTACTTCTCATGTCTTGTTTACAACACTCCTGCTAATACATCCCAGAATGATGTTTCCTTTTTTTTCTTTTTACAACAGTGTTACACTGACTCATTTAGCTTGTGATCCACTATGACCCCCAGATCCCTTTCTGCAGTACTCCATCCTAGGCAGTCATTTCCCATTTTGTATGTGTGCAACTGATTGTTTCTTCCTAAGTGGAGTACTTTGCATTTGTCCTTATTAAATTTCATCCTATTTACTTAAGACCATTTCTCCAATTTGTCCAGATCATTTTGAATTTTAATCCTATCCTCCAAAGCACTTGCAACTTCTCCCAGCTTGGTATCATCCACAAACTTTATAAGTGTACTCTCTATGCCATTATCTAAATCATTGATGAAGATATTGAACAGAACCGGACCCAGAACTGATCCCTGCAGGACCCCACTCAGTATGCCCTTCCAGCTTGACTGTGAACCACTGAAAACGACTCTCTGGGAATGGATTTCCAACCAGTTATGCACCCACCTTATAATAGCTCTATCTAGGTTGTTTTTCCCTATATTGTTTGAGACAGTCATGCAAGACAGTATCAAAAGCCTTAGTAAAGTCAAGATATACCATATCATAGATTCATA
>NW_020698380.1:426486-443033 GCF_002925995.2 Terrapene triunguis
CAGCCTGGATATCAGTAAGTGGAAATTGCAAGTTACAGTCTCTGCAACTATCTATCTACCACTTTCCCCCCATCCACAAGGTTTGTTACCCTGTCAAAAAAACAAAAAACAAAAAAAAGCAATTAGATTGGTTTGACACCATTTGTTCTTGACAAGTAATGGTCAGCATGGATTTATCACCTTATTATCTTCCAGGTGTTTGCAAATTGATTTCTTAATTATTTGCTACATTATCTTTCTGGTTACTGAAGTTAAGGTGACTGGTCTGTAATTCCCCAGGTTGTCTTTATTTCCCTTTTTATAAATTGGCACTCTATTTATTTACCCTTTTCCAGTCCTCTGGAATCAATCCCATTTTCCATCACTTTTCAAAGATAATTGCTAATGGCTCAGATATCTCCTCAGTCAGCTCCTTGATGGACTTCATCAGGCCGTGGTGATTTGAAGACATCTAACTCGTCTACGTAATTTTTAACTTGTTCTTTCCCTATTTTAGCCTCTGATCCTAACTCATTTTCACTGGCATCCACTGTTAGATGTCCAATTGCTACTAATCTTTTTGGTGAAAACTGAAACAAAGTCATTTAGCCCTTCTGCCATTTCCACATTTTCTCTTATTGCTTCCCCCAACATTGAGTAACAGGCCTAGATCAAACATGGTCCCCACTGCCACCCCTTGGGCACAAATCACCCCAAGGAGTGAGGACACGGCCTCAGCATCTTTCTGCGTAGACCAACAGAGCTCTGGCCATGGAGGGGAGCTTCTGCCACCCTCTCCTACAGGATAGCACAGCAGCTGTATTCCCCAGGAACTGCAGGAAGCCGCCCTGCACTGTCCCCAAAGTGGGACTCTGTCTAAGGGACAGAGTCTGGCCCAAAGCATGTGTTGTTGAAAAGGGACTGACGGCATTTTAGAGAAAGTTATGAAGATATTTTCCCAAGGGAAATCTCTGTACTGTAGCAAAAGTTCATTTATAAAAGTCAGAAGTTCTTTACTATGAATGATAGTGGTTTAATGGTTAAAACATTGGATTGGAGTAGCTGGGAAGGCTGGGTTCTGTTCCTGGTGCTGGCAAAGGTTTCCTGTTTAGTCTAGGACAAGTCACTAAGGGTATGTCTACACTGCAATTAAACACTCACACCTGGCCTGTATCAGCTGATTTGGACTCGTGGGGCACAGGCTGTGGGTTTGTAAAACTGCAGTGTAAACACCCAGGCTCCATCTGGAGCCTGGGTTCTGGGCCCATCCCCCCTCAGTCAATATAATAATAATTCCCTATCTCACAACTCAAGTGTGCTTGTGAAGTGCTTCGACATTTTCAGATGGTGCTACAGCGTAGAGGTGCACAGCATTCGAATTCAGAAGTAATGGGTGTTTTTATCAAAGTTTAGAAAGAAAATAATTGGATATTTGCCAAACAACTTGTTTAGTTTCAAATACAGTGGGCTACAGTGTACCAAATAACCAGCAGGACTCCCTAGAATTATATTTTCATATTTGGCTACCAGTAGTGGCACTTATTCATGTTTAAAAGAACAGGCAATTTTGTAAATTGGCAATTCATTATTGTGCACATATGGCCATGGATTAAATCTGATAGCGCAGCCATTAGCGCCCAGAATGGTAAGGCTCTGGTGTGGTAGCTCAGAAGAGAGCCAGGGAAGGCATTAGAAGGGGGAAAGAAGATAATTTTCATACTCTTGCAAGTAACATAAGTTCTTAATCATTCTCTAAGATAATATCCTGAAATCTGACATGGATAACTACCCATTGGGGGGTTAACAGACTCTAATTTAAAAAGTTTTTATGTATAGAGAGTATAACTCACTGAAGTATTGCAAGAATAGTAGCTATGAAACCTATTCATTGCTTTTTTCAGTGTTTTCATCCTCAGTTTAACCTCCCGTTGTAATGTATCACCTTCATTGTCATGCATGAGGCTATTTCCTTTCTGATGTAAAATGCATTAGTGATTTCTACCATGTGCTCCAGATCTTTGGCATCTAGGGGCTAATTTGCTTTTATTCTGCAAAGTACCAGCAATAGTTAATGCTTTGCAGGTATGATTTAATATTTTGCGCTTACACCTGTAGTTCTAGGTTCTTAGTGTTTTATATGCATTAATTATACCTCCTAATATCCCTTAGAAGCAGATTCTGCCACCCCCTGACTTAAAAAGGGGGTTACCTTACTCCTTGAGTAGCTCCACTGAAATGAATGTGGCTGTTTGTAACTTAAGATGTTACTCAGCATGAGCAAGGATGGCAGAGTCTGGCCTTAACACATGTTCAAATGTCCTGCCCAAGGTCTTATAGCATGTCAATGGCACAGCCAGGAATAGATTTCAGGAGTCTTGGCTCCCAATATTGTGCTGTAACCAATAGAGACACTCCCTCTCTGTAGAGGCCTTTCTGTGTGTCACCTTGACTCCACACGTGAGACTAGTGATTTTTTCCCCCCTTTTGCTTCCTGGAGGCAATTCCTTGCTCCAAAATCAATTTTTAAATAAAATGTAACTTGAATAATTTGCCACAGCTGCTTCTTAAGATTTAGATTTACTGTATTGAACTGTAACTTAACTCAGTTGAATTTACGGGCTGCTTGCTTCATGCCAGGGAACACTCAAGCACTTATTTTTTTTTTTTTTTTTATGGAACGCCATTACCAATGTGGAAGTCGTGTTATTTATTAGAGGTGTTCGGAAAACTTCAACAAAACACAGAAACAAATTTTTTCATTCTCCCCTCTGCACCCTGTTTTCCATCCATCTCTGTTATTTATAGAGATGGTAGAAACTAGCCTACTCCATCCTAACCAAACCTGACAAAGTCCCAATTTAGCATCTGAAGTAATGGGGACTATTTTATCAGCCCCAATGCAGACTCCTATTCCTGTGTTATAAATATAACAAAATATGAGAAATGTGAGCACCAAAGGACTGCTTGAGCTGATTTGATGCCACCAGTGCTGTGATTGTCTTTAGCCTACAGCCCAATAATCTTGTAAATTGGATAAAAGTCAAAAGCAATCCATCACATCTCATTCTGGCACTGCGCTCTCTTCTCTAGTACTGCAACTAGCTTCACAGGTGGGAGGGAATCATTTGGATCTTGCTGTTAACAATGTAGTGTGGCGAGCAAACCAGTCAATGAATGATCAGCATATCTTTGATGCATTTTCACTTCCCATGGGAGGGCTACCAGACTCTCTTGTCTCGTAGGACAAATGGATGAATATCTACTGCCTTGCTATGACATCACTACCACCAGAAATGATGACATTATGAGCCATCAGAAGTACAAACAGCAAAACCAACCAAGCCCATAGAGTTGGTGCAGGGATACAGCACCTCTGCATAGATGTCTGTGGTCTCCTGACGATTCCTGGAGATCCACCAGGTTTGGGAATGGTTCCCACAGCATCTTCTTTATTTTGAAACTTGTCCTCTCATAGAATGACATGGTGGTATCTCCATTAGGGGATCCTCAGAGATTTTCTCCTGCTTCTGCAGGCTTTCCCATAGGAGGGATAACCTGGTCCATAGCTAACACAATGTAGCAGCAATGTAATAATGAATTTAAGAATTCATAGCTAGATCTGTCCTCACCTGCAGAAAATGGATAAAATCATACTTTTTTGTGTGTGTGACAGAACACTATCCAATGCCTCCTGAAATCAGCAGTGGTCTTTCCATTGACTTTATGGGGCATTGGGTCAGGCAGTAAATCCTGCTTGGTTTATTCTTGTAATTGACTTAAATTAAACTAATCAGATGAATAAGACAAGGCATGATTTGATACCAGGAAAAAAATAATATAATTACACTGTATTGCCCTACTACTGCCTTTGATGTGATCTCTTAAGTAAACAATCCTTTTTTGTACGTGATATTTGTACTCAGCTAAACAAAAGTGTTAACCACAATTATGGAACTGCTTAGGATACAATTCTAATCTGAGATCTGCCATGGAATCTGCTGTCTGTCTAGAACAGGGGTTCTCAAACTGGGGGGTCGGGACCCCTCAGGGGGTCACGAGGTTATTACATGGGAGGTTGCGAGCTGTCAGCCTCCACCCCAAACCCCACTTTGCCTCCAGCATTTATAATGGTGTTAAATATGTAAAAAAGTGTTTTTAATTTAAAAGGGGGGTCACACACTCAGACTTGCTATGTGAAAGGGGTCACCAGTACAAAAGTTTGAGAACCTCTGATCTAGAAAAAGCTGCTTTCTTCCTGTTAACTAGGAAACTAATGAATAACTGTGGGCCAGATTCTGCCACCCTCACTAAGTGCCTGAAATCAGTGGGACTACACACAGAGTAAAGTACTACGCAGCATGAGTACATGTGGCAGATTCTAGCCCTGTGCTATTGAAATTCTTAGTTTTAATTCACAAGCCTCCTTTGTTCATTCAACTCCTTCAGTCTGAATTATCCTTCTGTTACTACATTGTCCTTCTGTTGTTAACTAACGTAGTGCTGCTCACAACATTGTTTTGCTTTGCCCAAGCTCAGAATCTGCAGTTATTTTTCATGCCATTGCATCAGTCTTATCTTAACATCCTTTTTTCTCTGATGAATACAAAAGCGTCTCCTAACATCCAGCTTCTTTGTAGAGTATTTCCCAAACCCTTCTGATATAGTTTCTTTTCTTTTACATTATGATCTGCTTTGTTTCTTGGATTGTAAAATCTATAATGATCCATTTAGTGACATCAGGTATAAATAAAGGAAGAGTCTGCCTCAGCCCCTCTTCCTCCCACCATAGCCTCTCTCCTCACCTACTCACACTCATACCTACCTGGGCAGCATTCTGAAATGACACAGACAGGCACGTGCGCGCACACACACACTTACTTAATAAATCTTATTCCAAAGTTGTTTATTAATAGCAAAGCTCCAAAAAGGTCTGGTAAAGTATGAGATTATCTTACAACTCATTATGGATGAACCTCTGATACCCATACTCCAGCTTAGTGAGCCCTTGTTTTCTATAGATCTTTCTATACAGTATATTCAAATTATTCTGTTCTTATAATGTTGAAATCAGAGATGGAGAAGCTACAGATATCTTAATGCATCACCATGCCAATGCAGGATTGTTCCCTATGGTATACGTCCTGTTGCTTTGTCCAGTCCACTTTTAAATTACTCAAGAGGCACAGCATCTACAATTTCCTATATAGAGAGTTCAAATTCTTAGCTGAAGCGATTTTCATTAAATGGACCGCCCTTTGTTGCAGTAAGGAGTTTGTCAGTGCTGCAGAATAACCTGTTGCATTGATAAAGAAATTAATCCTCATATCTTTCATAATAATGGTGCTATTCATAAACTATTATGACTAGATTATGACCTACCATGTGCAAGATGAAGCAAAGGCACAACAGCAGGTGCAGTTAAAAATGGGAGCAGAGGCATTGCTTCCAGGTAGTCATATTAGCTTCCTAAAGAAAGCAGGGCAACACACACCTTACTGTACTGACCAGCAGAGCTGAGCATATTGAGGGGGAAGCATACGCTGTTAGCTCTGCCGTTCTTTAAAAAGACTATCGCTCCAGCATGTACCCCACCACAGGAGTTCTGCCTTGAGCCAGCAAGAATTCTTTTTGGGGTTTCCAGTGCAGTGGAGCACCTCCCATTCTCCTTGTAGGCTGTATTTCATAACTGCGTGCTGCTAGTGTTCCAATCTCCCGTGGAAAAAAAACAACAGGGGTGAGTAGAAGCTCAGCCAGGAGAAAAGGGGCGTGGGTGCGGTTTTTCCTTTTCCCCTTTTCCTATTAGGGAAATGGCAGTGTTCCAAAAACATAATTATTAACCTCCCTGTAATCCAGAGAGAGGGTTTAACTGAGCGATGATCTGAAATGCCAATCCTTCCCTGTATATAACTTAATCTACAGAGACAAAATGACAATCCAATCTAGTCATACAAAGCTCTCTTAATGCAGGTAAAACTACTCTCTCTCTCTCTCCCCCCACTCCTCTTTCCCACAGTCCACTAACCTTAAGTCTTTTACTAAACCTTTAATTGTTTAAGATTTATCTAGATTACTTTGTATTCTGTTTACTTTCCTTTCCCCAAACTACAGTTGTAATCTCTTCCAGAAATAATCTTCCATGTATAATTGTTATGAAGAAGCTACAGCTTGACTCAGATGTTTCTGTTCTCTCTCCCTTCATTTAACCAAGCAAAACATATTAATGAACTATAAATTACAGCTGCACAAATTCACATCAGCGCATAAATGAGCTAGCACAAGTGATTACTGCAGTCTGCTAAATCCATGCTTTATTCTGTTTGAACTGCACCTCTATCCACCATGCTTTATTCTTCCTTTCCCTGCTGCAACCAGAGCGATTGCCCTATCCCGTATCTTTCCTCCTTTAGGGGGAAAAAAAAACATTTTAAAAACTTGTGATTGAGAAAGAGGAAACAGAAATAGACCTGTTAGTGTGAATTCCCATCCCTTCGTTAAAAAATTGTGCTAACCCAAGCACTTTAGTCAGTGAATAAAGAACGTGGGGGAAGGGAGGAGAAGTTGGAATCTTCCAGCACTTGAGTGTTGGTTAGGGCAGGGGGTTGGGAGCCAGAATTACTGAGTTCTGTTCAACTGACTACCTGTGTGACCTGGGGCAAGTTAGTTACCCTCTTTACACCTCCCATGTGGCCATCAGTTAAATGGATATAAATATTACCTTGTTTAACAATTGTGTTATGATGGTTATTTGCAAAATGCTTTGACATCATTGAATTGAAGATGTGATATAAATGCAACGTGGTGCAGTTGCTGGGATGGAACATAAAATCTTACTATTGTAGAAGCACTGGAAGAAACACCCTGGAAACCTTTGAAGTGTATTAACTCTACAAAATCTATTTAATCTTTCACTAGGCAGTTACTTCTTGGACTTGGTAGGAAACAAAGTGCTATGTGCAGCCTCTTGCATATTTTTTAGCTACTTGCTTTCTTAAATCCCCCATCTTTTGAATTTAGGCTTCATAAACATTTTATTCCCCCTCTAGAACCTCTGCACCAGCTCCTCAGCTCGTGTAAGTCAGTGAGTGATGCAAATGTACATTAGCAAAAGATCTAGCCCAACACCCTGAAGAACTTGGGAAACCAAGTGCTGCCTCATAGATAGTCCCCATAACAGCTTTTTCCTGTACATAGGGTAACCAGATGTGCTGATTTGATAGGGACAGTCCCGATGTTTGGGTCTTTTTCTTATATAGGCTCCTATTACCCCCGCACCCCCTGTCCTGATTTTTCACACTTGCTGTCTGGTCACCGTACTTGTACATCCACTTCCCCTTCCATCTACTGCTCATCAATCCAGTTTGCAAATCCCTCCATCCTCCTTCACTTTTAAACTCTTTGCAAGTCACAATGATGAATGTTAATACAGTCTTGGAAACCATGCCATATAACAACCTCTCTAATATTATGCTACCCATCACCCCTTCCTCATCATCTTGCTTTTTATTTCCTTTCTCAATATCTTCTTCTGTTTCCATCCCCATCCCTTGTCTTCCAGTTTATTCACCTCCTTACATTTCAACATGGCCTTTGTGACAATAGTGTTCAGCTGGTGAGGAAAGCATGAAGGGAAATAGTTCTCTTATGCATATTTGCTGTGTGATGTGGAGAGATATCTATTGCTGTGTTTCAGTGGTGAGGCGTGCAAGAGGTAACAGATGGTGCGAATGGTGAGCTGAAGGTACGAGGGAGCAGTGTTTCTTTAACTACCGTAATAATGCTGGCAACAAGTTACTTGAAAGGGGGAAGACGTTTGGGAAGCCAGCAGAGAGGTCAGGAGCAACTTGAAGACAGACCAAAAATCAATAGTGGAACAGTCAGTTCAAGGAGTTCATTTTAGTTAACTCATTCTCCAGCCCCATTTGTGTTTCATCCACTTGGGGTGTCTTGCTTCCAAACCTGTTTTGCAAATTCCTTGGAGCACGGACTGTCTTTTTATTACCTGTTCATACAATCGAGGGTACAAATAAGAGCTAATGGGGTGGGGGAATGTAAAGGGGGAACACAGCTCTACTCCTCTGTGGAAAGTCTCTTTAACCACTGTGTACAGCCATCTAGTGCAATGGGGTACTCAATTACAGTCTCTAGGTGCTATTGGGATACAATTGTTTTTATTTATGTGTAACGTGATGCCTCTGGACAGGTTGTTGGCAGCAGGGACAGAGAACCACACTGCATAAGCATGGGGTCACACACTCCCCTGGCTGGGGAAGCTCATTCTGAGCTTTAGAGGTTTCACTCTGCTGAAATCCCCGTACGGGCCACCTTTTATGATTTGGCATGCCAGGATGTGTTGTCAGTAGTGCGGATTGAACCTGTGGATCTAAAAGCAGGAGTGTCGGTGCCTGAGCTAAAAGACTCTCACATTTGTTAGTCAAAGGCTGTGACTGCTATATGGACTGTGCACTGCAGAGGGACGGAGAGCCACACTGTGTAAGCATGGGTTACATAATTGTAATGAAGAATTAGAGACCAGGACAGGAAACAACTGGACAGTTGGGGCAGTGTGATGGGGTGTTTACCCCACACTTGCCCTGCTGTAAGAGTTAATGCAGACTGAGAAGGGAGCTAATTAACCGAACCGGTCACAGCAGAGAGGGGTCAGGTGGCTAAGCAATCCCCTGATTGAAAGATGAAGCCCAGCTGAGGAGCAAAAGCCAGGCTTGGGCTATAAAGGCAGGAAATCGGCAGCTGTGAAAAGCTGCAATTGCTCCCAGGGAGAAGTGTTTGGAGGTTACAGGGATCCCAGAGTTACCAAGGGGGAGTTAGGAGACTGGCCAATCCTGTGGGGGGAGTGCTAGAGGTAGGAGAGGGCTTGGGGAAAGGCACTAAGGTCTAGAAGGGAATAAGCCTTGATTGCTTGTTAGAGGGTCCCTGAGTTGGGACCCAGAGTAGAGGGCAGGCCCAGGTTCCCCTGCCAGCCACTGAGGGAGTGGCACTAGGAGGCAGTGAATAGGAAGACTGCCTGAGCCTGTTTGTGGGAACTTCCCCTCTGCCCCCCAGAAGGGGAAACACACATGTAGTGACCTGGCTGGAGTGCCGAGTCATGAAGAGGCAGCAACCACAGGAAGGGGCGTTGACCTTGCAAAGCTAATCCCCAGAACGGCCAGGAGGTGGTGCCATCCTAGCGGTGAGTGGGGCACCTTGTTGCAAGCAGGCAGAGAGAGAGAGAGACTCTGACTGACTTGTCAGCCCAGGGCTTGAAGGAGATCAGAGACACCACAATATAAGAACCGAACAGATGTTATCTGAACACGGGGTGTTTGTTCTCTCCCCCTCTCCCCCTGGGGCAAAGCGTGTGCAGTGGAGTGTCTTGGGTGTTTTTTTAATAAATATAACATGTTATGTGTTTATATTTTTACCTGGGTGTCACAGGGTGTGCCTCCCTGTAGGGCCCACTCCTGACCTAGTGTGGTGCTGCAGGCACTCCCTGACTCAGTTTCCCCTCTTATGGCTCCTTAAGAACTACACGCAGTCCAAAAGGTGTAAGACAAAATTTCCCTGCTGCAGTTATAACTTATTAAAGCCAAATATTGAAATAAAGTCTCTCCCCTTGAGCCCAAGACTTGCACAGCTCTCTTCTTTGGTCTGTGGGAGCTCCTCTCTCTTAAGAGAGTTTCTGTCTGTGAATGCCACCCTCCAACTGAGCTATGATGACTTCTTATTAGGCTCATGTGCTCATATTCAATTAACTGCCTTGAAGGACTAAATCTCCTTATAAATTAGCTCCTCTCTGGTAGCCAGGGCCTACACTCCCCTTAAAGGGGCCAGCAACCCTCTGACACTGAGCTTAGTATTTCAGATGAGAGTGTGAAGGGAAAAGGATTGACGAGTATTTAGTTTTGATCCAACATTATGTAAACATGATGGCTTGTGATATTAACTGTCACTGGTTCTTTGCTGATAAAGGCGCTTTCAAAACTTTCAGATGGGATCATGTGAAGCTTCTCTGATGCTTGTCGACTAAAAGAGTAGTCCAGGCAAGTTGAGATAGGTAAGTTCACAACAGTCAAGTGTCTGAGTCTCTCACACAGGGTACAAGTATCTTCCACTGGCCTCAATGACAATTGTTTGTATTATGCAATGGGAGAACGCAGACCCAGGGGAGCACAAGAAAAGGATCCAAGTTCATAGCTGCAAAATATTTGCTGTTAATTCCTGATCACTGGGTTATCAATACTATTACCTAATAATCAGTGAGCTATAATGGGCCAGGTCCTCAGGTATATCAGCTTCAATGAAGCCGGTGGAGCTACACCAGTTTACACCAGCTGAGGATCTAGCCCACCATCAACAAACAACATGTAGGTACTTCTGAGGCTTCTGCAAAAGGACAAGAGCAGGGTAGCCTGACATTTCATAAAGAAACAGGACAGTTCGTGGCTTCAGGTTTAGTAGGAAACCTGAAACTCGGCCTGGATTTGTGAACTTCTTTGCAGACAGTGGTGGATTTTGAGTGAAGTGCCTCTCCCCCACAAGTTCTAGGGAGGGATTCATAATTTTACATTGAAATAATGGGGGGGGGAGAGGGAGGAGAGGACGACTCAATCCAAAAGACAGCAAAATGTAGCTGCTTTTTTGCATGAATTTGGCTCTATGCAAACAAACCTCAGCCATCGTTGTTGGTTGTTTATTGTTAAAGCTGGTTTAAAAAAAAAAAAAAAAAAAAAAAGGGGGGGGGGGGTTCCATGAAAAATGTTTTCCAACTTTTTTAATCTCAAAATTTGCAATTTTATTAATTTCAAAATTTGAAACATTTTAACCAGATCCACTAATTGATTAACTGTGAGTACCTCAAAATGTGGTCAGAGCCTCAAAAAACCAACAAAACAAAAAACAGTAAAGACCCCAGACCTTGTCCTGAAGAACTTGCAAAGTAAACTTGATGTGATGGACTGTGGCTCCATCACATCAGATGGTGGAAAGATGAGGAAAGGAAAGATAACGTGACAATAATATCATATGGATGCATAGTTGGGCATGCTGATCTTGGTGATACTGCTTATATAGTTTTGGCTTTGGTTTGCTTAATTGCCCCTTCATTTCTCATAGACAAGAGAAACAGTTTTTGGTCAAGCTTTGGTTTGAGTTTTGGGGAGTCATTTGAACCTTGGGGACTCAAAAACTCATGGTGTACAAAAGGAATAGTATACAGGGGTAATACTTAACAGATGCAATTCCTATTAATTTCACTAGGGACTGTACTCGCTTAAAGTCACAAATTGATTTGCTCCTAATTCTTTAGTGTTTGCTATCTTTCTGTAACAAACTTATGCTATTTATTTCTAACTAATTAAAAATTATTTAGCCACTTGTGCATCAGAATAACTTTTATTTCATCACAGAGACAGGCATTTAGTACTGTCTGCTGTCTCCTCACTGCAATTTATTAACCAAAAACATAATCTGAAGTTACTTCTGTCTGAACCCAAGCAGCTGTGACGTTAAAGTTACTGTGTCTTATAATTGGTGCTTGATAGTTTTAAGCGGATAATCAGCTAAAACCTAAATGCAACTTCCCAGGAAGCAATTAGCAATTTAGAATAATAGGCCCAGTGTGCCAGTATGTTACACCAATCTTATGCTTGTGCAACCCCACTGAAATCAGTAAAATTAGATTAGTGTAATACTAGAGTAATGCAGTGGTCAGTCCAATATATTTGATTAGAAGAATTTTAAATTTGCAAACTCCCCACCGGTCAGAATGATTGAGATAAAGCTGCTTACCTGAGTATGGATTGCTATAACTTCCCCCCCATTCATAGATATCCGTGTTCTTTCAAACTTCTTTTTTTAATAATGACGTTGAAAAATGAGTCATCGTTTCCCCATAGAAATCAGCTTTGAGAATATATTTTTACCTGGGCTCAGTGTTTCAGATCAAAGTATGAAAGGAAAAGCGTTGAGTGTTTAGTTTTGATCCAGCGTTATGTAAACCTGACAGCTTGTGATATTCATAGTAAAAGGTTCTTTACTGATAAAGGAGCTTTCAAAACTTTTAAGAAGAGATCATGTGAAGCTTCTCTTTTCATTGAGAAGTATGAGTGCAGAAGCACACTGTTTGCCCAGTCTATGAATTCATGACTCCATCGTCAGCACCAGTCATGCTGTGCTCAGTTCAAGAACTGTTTGGGGAGGAGGTTGAGGAAAGTAGCTTTAAATAATCTTTATGCCTCCGTCCCTGAGCCAAGGCTTGCGGAAAGCTGATATGGCCCCTGTCACAAGTGAGAAGAGTCTTATGTGAGAGGGCTGGGAAATGGGGGTGACATAGAGCTGGCCGTGGAGAGATCCATTGCTGGAAACAAAGGTTACATCTACACTGCCAAAAAAAAACAACAACAAAAAACCAACCAACCCCTCACATCAGCAAGTCTCAGAGCCCAGCAAGTTGTGGGAGGGTCTCAGAACCTGGGCTCCAGCCCAAGCAGGATGTCTACACTGCTCATTTTAGCCCCATAGTGTGAGCCACACAAGCCTGAGTCAGTTGGCCTGGGCTCTGAAACTCACTGCTTTGGATTTTTTTTTTTTCCAGTGTAGACGATAATCTCTCTCCAAGGCAGTTATTCACAGTTCATTAAGGAAACTGTCTGCCCCAATAATGAGGGTCACATTCTGGGCCACGTTCCTCATGCTTTGTGCTGCCGTGGAAGCACAGAGCAAATAAAGATTCCAAAAGGAGGTAAGTTTGCCAAATTTTTCTAGGGTAAATAAGACTCATGTGATTTCACACAGTAACTCCATTCTATTGTGCGGATTTACCTGACAAATGTTCATGGTATTTCAAAACTTGTATAACTTAACCCTTTGGATCTGTTGGTTGCATATTTCCATGTTGATTATGCTAATAAAATCCATACACTCTGATTAGCAGCAAGCGAACATTCCCAAAGGTGCCTGTTAACCCCCTGAGTGCCAGTCCCTCTCTTGGCAGTCTCAAGGCTGCATCATTTGGCATGCCCTTGATAGTTTCAATGTCAGCAGGAGCAGCTGGAACTGTATATTCAATGTCCATATGAATATGAGTTGTGATTTGTTGGACATATGCTGCGTGTCCAGAGACACATAATGGATTAATTTACATGAAGCATGCAGCTGAACTGAAGATAGTAATCCTCAACCTGGAATCATTACTCTGGCATTCTCAAGCACAACTAATTATGCTTGATTATTTGTCTTCCCATAACTTCACTGTAGAAAAGAAGGCCACTGCATCATAAGTTAATTACATCCAATGACAAACAGCGCCTATTTGTTCATTCATTTCCTGTCAAACTCCAAAGTAGCTGTGTTATTTTGTAAGGGCCAATTTACTTTTGGCATTATTTTTTCATTAATTTGAAATAGCCTATTACTTTTCCTCTTGACTGTGTGCTTTGTTTCCCATTTAACAAATGTTAATTATTTCACTGTGTCTCCTCTGAACTCCAAACTAATGTGGTTTGTCTTTTGCTTTTTCTAATCAATCAGTAAATATTTTTGATTGTCCAGGTGAGGATTTTTAACAGTTCATCATCATCATAAGCATGAACACAGCTACTGAGCCCCAAGAGCACCCACTGAAGTCAGTGGGAGTTGATAGTGCTCAACACCTCACACGACACGGCCCCATCTGAGTTGCTGTCTTAGGGTTGAAACAACTTGTGTAAGGGCCAACTCCTGCTCTTTTTGAAATCAGTAGGAGTTTTGCCATTATCTCCTCTGGGACAAATAAACATACTTGTTTGATCCTTAGAATATGGTTTGACTAATTCCTGATGCATTTAGTATCCACCTTACCCACTGAAAGGTTAAGTATCACGTACCTGACTGACCTTCCAAATAACAATGCAATACCATTTTCAGCAATGTTAGAACCTTAGATGCAGTTACTAAAACCTGTCTTAAAACACTGGGTCAGATTCTTCCCAGCTGGAGTCAGTGAACGTAAATGAGGCAGAATTTGGCATCCTGACTTCCGAGCTTCATTGTATACCAGTAACACATCTGTATGACCCTTTATGAAGCTGCTAGTCTTCTTTCAGCACGTGGATTAAAATTACTAGCCGGCAAGTTGGCAAACTTCTTTATATTTGTGTAACCTTTTTTGCCTTTGCCTTTGATATCTGAATAGCATCTGACAGCCAAGTACATGCACCAGTGTTCACTCATACAGTCTTTTCCCTAAGGGAATGGAAAATCCCTGTATAACAATCATAATCCAGTTGCATATTTTACACCTAAGTGCAGCTATGAAAGAATCAAGGGTAAGATTTAAATAATTCAGTAGAACTCAAATGCTTTTATTCTAACTAAACACACAGACACACACAAAATATGACCCTACCACTGATATTGACATAAAACATACAGCAAATGTCATCCTTAGTTGTTGAGTTTTAGGTGAGCCACAATCTCAACCTTACTGTCACAGTTCTATTGTAACAGTGTTTTATGACACCTAGGACTTTTATTGATGACCTTCCTGCCCATATACATTTGTTTTCTTCCAGTGAGTAAGTTAGCCAGCTCATTTCCCCGCGCCTTCTCTCACGCTAAGGAAGTCTTCATAGTAAATTGATTCATAGCATTTAATCCATGTAGATAGTTTAAAAAGCCAACTCCAGTACATTAAAAATACAATGCAAAACCATAGTGTTTTTTGTAGCTGTCTTCACACAAAAGTGTGGTGCAGAACTCTTACAAGAAAATAGAACATCAGGTCAGAACACACAATTGGTTACAAGGACCCAATCTGGCTTGCACTGAAGGCAACAAAAATTGCTCCGCTGTTCCAACAATAGCAATTGTTCCAATGACTTCAAAGGGAGTTGGATTGGGCGCCAAATGATCAGCAAAGAGATGTTGGTGAGAGATTTCAGTTTCGTGATGAACCCATGCAGACTTGCTTGAAAAATCTGGCCCTCTCCCTTGTCTTTCAAAAGATTCAAGTCATGCTCATGGTTTTAACAACAATTTCTAATTGTTTGAAGGCACTGCTGAGACACTAGAGGTGAATGTTGAGTGGTGTGGGGAAGGCTAGAGTTGTGTCAGCCAATAGGCAGGGTTTGTGGAAAGATTTTTTTTTATTACCTTTCTTGAACTAGTTTCGGTTAAGTTGGAAATATGGTGTGAATATTCTTCCAGCCCTGGCCAGAACCAGGAAGTGGAGAGCTTTTGTAAAAATGGAAAAACAAGGGAAACAAAATTACATGAACTTCTTTGCTCCTCCAATTAAATGTTCACTTTGGGTTTTGGACAGTCTTAGGCTAGGTCTACACTACAGCGGGGTTCCGACCTAAGATACGCAACTTCAGCTACGTGAATACCGTAGCTGAAGTTGCGTATTTTAGGTCGGCTTACCTGGCGGTGAGGACGGGGGAAAGCCGACCGCTGCCGCGCTGCCGCCGACTCCGCTGCCGCCTCTTGCCGAGGTGGATTTCCGGAGTCGACGGCAGAGCGATCAGGGATCGATTTTATCGCGTCCTCACGAGACGCGGTAAGTCGATCCCCGATAGACCGATTGCTACCCGCCGGATCGGCGGGTAGTGAAGACATACCCTTAATTAATGTGAATTGGTTGATTGATCCCTCTCATCTTTCTGAATATCTCCTTACAAAAATAGAATAAGGGATTCGTTTCAAGATCAAGAGAACTGAATATAAGCATACTTACCCATTGCCAATCCAAGGGAGGAAAATTTTCAGTGTGTAAAAAAATTCATTGGCCAAAATTTGGCTTAGCTAGCAGGTTTTTAATGGAAATCTAGCTCAGAGTTGGATTAGGAATGGTACACCCTTATATCTGTAGGTGCATAGCATCTCTGGATGGAGAGCAGTCTGGATGTTCTCCAGTAGGAAACCTATTTTCAGCCTTCACAGTTGATTCACATGCTAACTTCTGGTTGGGGCTTGGTCACCTGGCTTTCCAACCTGCCAGGGGTAGGAAGACCTAAAGAGAAGTACAGTCTAGGTGAATGCAAATCTTTCATTTCCAGCTGGAAGGGTCAGGAGCTTCTCTAAGGTGGGGAACGGCCGGGTTCCCTTGAAACGCAGTTTAACCCCTTCCGGGGTACTGGAACAATTTGCATAGTGGGGTTGCTGAGAGCCACTGAACCAAACTGTAAACTCTGTATATGGTGGAAACCACTTCAAGTCAGGGGGTGTGGCAGCATCCCTAGTTCCAGCACCTATGATCCCTTCCATATCTGTCTTAGTGTGGGGGCATGTACACCTCGTCAGAGACCCCATTTATTGAGGATGTGGGGTGTTTGTGTTACTTTTATAAACCAGTGATAACATAATTCACCAGAAGGTATTTTTATTTATTATATGCATACAAATTTTGCTACCTTAGTGTCCTAAAAGACACATTTAATTTTCAAGACCGTCCCAGTTTGGGCAGCAATCACACTTCAGAACAACAAAAAGCCATTCATAACAAGGTATGTTGCATCTTAGTCTAGAATCTTGCAGGGCCGGCTCCAGGGTTTTGGCCGCTCCAAGAAGTCCAAAAAAAAAAAAAAAAAAAAAAA
>NW_020698380.1:443133-444601 GCF_002925995.2 Terrapene triunguis
TTCCTATTGCCATCTGTCTTGTCAGACTTATAATTTTCAAGATCCAGCCAGTACCCTCCTGGTGTGGTTGACTTGGAATCATGATTGACATTAATAGCTACTTTTAAAAGTCAGAAACTAGATTTTATTTCTGACAAGGAGAGCTTGTTTGATTGATATTGAACTCATTACAGTCATTTACTGGAGTCCAGGAGTCCTGATGCAGTGACATTTATGACAGCTATGTTTCAGCGCACACATTTATAGCAGCATTCAGGTTGCAGCAAGCCTGCCTTGCTGCTTATAATTTCTAATGCCTTGATTTGAAAGAAATGATAGCTTGTATAGCAGGAAAATGCCCCCTTTAAACTCTCACTGCTTCCTTGCAGACTGTGAGGGAGCCAGTGCAAGTCAAATGTATATCTTAGGCAATGACTTACTTCAGCCAGATTTTATTAGCACAACCAGATACACATCCCTTGTTCTTTATGTGGCTGCATGCAGGCATTGCAAAGCTGTGTATCTTCCTGCCCGTCTGAAACCATCATAAAATGCTCTTCAGTGGTACTAAACTCCTATCAGACATTATTGGCTTTTTAGGTGCTTGGGAAAAGCAGCTTTTCCACTGGTGTGTTTTTTGTCACTTGTGGATGGTTCATAGCCCTTTATCTAAAGTATAATAAATAGTCCTGCGAGGAGGATGCAAAGCTGAATCATAATTGTTTTACTGTAAGTTATAAATAAAATGCTGTATTTAAAAAATCCCCAAACCCATGAATTAAACACTGGTAGCTTTAGTAAGTTTCATTGATTATAAGAAAGAAGGAACAGCTGTGACTGAAGTATAAAGGGCAACCGCTGTGGTTTGAAAAATCAGTATATAAGAATAAATCTCACAAAATACTGACTAAAATTGAGAAGCATTTTTATTTGTAGAGCCAGTTATTTTCTTTTTACATTAAAACTGAGATATTCTATTACAGACCTCTCCTAAGAGAAGTTGCCACTCCTCTATTCAGCAGCTCTGCTGTTGTGTAATCTCTTTTTAAAATGGCTCTTAATGGATGGATGAAAAGACACAAAGAAGGAAGCTTGAAAAGCTGTTGTTTTTTAAAAATGTGTCTATAGTTTTCTATAACCAAGAGGGAAAAAGGCCTTTTTGGTTCAAGCACTGCACTTGGAGATTTGGGTTCAGTGCCCAGGTCTGCCACAGACTTCCTGTGCAGTCTTAGGCATGTTGCTTAGTTCCTCTGTGCATCGGTTTCCCATCTCTACCATACTCATTTTAACACTCTTCCTACCACCTTTAGTCTGTCTGATCTTTTCAGATTGTAAGCTCTTAACGGCAGGGACTGTCTTTTACAGTTTATAGGTGCTGGGTCTAGCCACCTATTTTACAAGAAAGTTAAAAACCGAGTTTACTTTCATTCCAATTCGGGACAAATACAACTTTTGAAATGTCAAAATCACACAGAACAGAAATTCCAAG
>NW_020698380.1:445001-505975 GCF_002925995.2 Terrapene triunguis
TTCCTATTGCCATCTGTCTTGTCAGACTTATAATTTTCAAGATCCAGCCAGTACCCTCCTGGTGTGGTTGACTTGGAATCATGATTGACATTAATAGCTACTTTTAAAAGTCAGAAACTAGATTTTATTTCTGACAAGGAGAGCTTGTTTGATTGATATTGAACTCATTACAGTCATTTACTGGAGTCCAGGAGTCCTGATGCAGTGACATTTATGACAGCTATGTTTCAGCGCACACATTTATAGCAGCATTCAGGTTGCAGCAAGCCTGCCTTGCTGCTTATAATTTCTAATGCCTTGATTTGAAAGAAATGATAGCTTGTATAGCAGGAAAATGCCCCCTTTAAACTCTCACTGCTTCCTTGCAGACTGTGAGGGAGCCAGTGCAAGTCAAATGTATATCTTAGGCAATGACTTACTTCAGCCAGATTTTATTAGCACAACCAGATACACATCCCTTGTTCTTTATGTGGCTGCATGCAGGCATTGCAAAGCTGTGTATCTTCCTGCCCGTCTGAAACCATCATAAAATGCTCTTCAGTGGTACTAAACTCCTATCAGACATTATTGGCTTTTTAGGTGCTTGGGAAAAGCAGCTTTTCCACTGGTGTGTTTTTTGTCACTTGTGGATGGTTCATAGCCCTTTATGTAAAGTATAATAAATAGTCCTGCGAGGAGGATGCAAAGCTGAATCATAATTGTTTTACTGTAAGTTATAAATAAAATGCTGTATTTAAAAAATCCCCAAACCCATGAATTAAACACTGGTAGCTTTAGTAAGTTTCATTGATGATAAGAAAGAAGGAACAGCTGTGACTGAAGTATAAAGGGCAACCGCTGTGGTTTGAAAAATCAGTATATAAGAATAAATCTCACAAAATACTGACTAAAATTGAGAAGCATTTTTATTTGTAGAGCCAGTTATTTTCTTTTTACATTAAAACTGAGATATTCTATTACAGACCTCTCCTAAGAGAAGTTGCCACTCCTCTATTCAGCAGCTCTGCTGTTGTGTAATCTCTTTTTAAAATGGCTCTTAATGGATGGATGAAAAGACACAAAGAAGGAAGCTTGAAAAGCTGTTGTTTTTTAAAAATGTGTCTATAGTTTTCTATAACCAAGAGGGAAAAAGGCCTTTTTGGTTCAAGCACTGCACTTGGAGATTTGGGTTCAGTGCCCAGGTCTGCCACAGACTTCCTGTGCAGTCTTAGGCATGTTGCTTAGTTCCTCTGTGCATCGGTTTCCCATCTCTACCATACTCATTTTAACACTCTTCCTACCACCTTTAGTCTGTCTGATCTTTTCAGATTGTAAGCTCTTAACGGCAGGGACTGTCTTTTACAGTTTATAGGTGCTGGGTCTAGCCACCTATTTTACAAGAAAGTTAAAAACCGAGTTTACTTTCATTCCAATTCGGGACAAATACAACTTTTGAAATGTCAAAATCACACAGAACAGAAATTCCAAGTTTCATCCAGCTCTCCTTATAACATAATTTGCATAATTAGCATGGTAGGAAATCCATCTGTTCTTATGGGGTAAACAGGAATTATGCACCATGGTACATCAGCAGAACTATGTTGAGCTGAATGCAACTGATCGTACCCAGGTCAACATATTGTACCAGGTTGAAAATTGAGAACTATATCTGCAATAAGAGTCACTGCTGCCACCTGTCAAAAGCAGAGGGAACAGACAGTCTCTGCAACCCATGGGAACACTTCTGATGATCAGGTTGTAGGCACAACGTTTTAGCAAAAATGCACATGTATGTGTTGAAGACACACAAACCCAAGTTTGATTGATGATATTGGATATCTGTGCATACAAAGAGCCTGAAATTTGCATGCATAAATGATCACTGGTGCATGTAAATGCAGTTTTTTGTTACTGTAACTAATACAGGAACATTTTTGCAGGTGTGCCTGTTGCACTTGCTTGAAAATGTGCCCTTCAGCTTTCAGCCAATAAGTTTATTGGTTCTAATTCTGCCCTCACTTACACCTGCCTAGTTTCTGACTTCTGTGGGTTTGTGTGAAGGTCACAAAAGCAAGAATGTGGCTTTGTGTGTCCCTTCATAAAACCTGTCAATCTTTGTTTTTCCTCAGGACTGCACTTCTAAAAACAATAGCAAGCTGTTTGCCAGGAATTTTAAATCTCTGCTGAACAAACTTTCCCCCTCTGAGCTGATTTAGCAAAGCCCCCAAGAGCTCACTGCCATTTACTGGGTGAATTTGGAATGCAAAAAATGCCAAGAATTTGTGTTTATCTTAATGCTACTGCCCAGGAGCAGAGAGAAACCGTTCTCTGCTAGACTGTTCTTGCTCTGAGTCTAGTTCACTGCTTCAGGATTGTTGAGGTTTATTTGGAGGGAAGGGGAAGAGAGTGGAGATTTCTTATTTACCTTTTCATTGATCCCCACCCACATCTAGGGTTACCATATTTTAATTAAAAAAAAAGGAGGACACTCCAAGGGGCCCCGGCCCCACCCCAACTCTGCCCCCGCCCCGGCCCTGCCCCAACTCCGCCCCCTGCCCCTCCCCCTCCCCTGCTTCCCGCGAATCAAATGTTCGCGGGAAGCCGGAAACAGGGAGGCAGCAGGTAGGCTGGGGCTGGGGCTGGGGCGGGGAGGGGGGCACGAGGAGGCGCGGCCGAGTGGCTCCCTCCGGCAGCCGGCCCCGGCCAAGAGGCTCTGGCCCCGGCGTCTCCGGCCCGGCTTGGCTTGGGCCTTGGGGCGCCGGCCCTAATTCCGGCCGAGCACCCCCAGCCCCGGCCGAGCACCCCGGCCCTAGCGACTCCAGCTCGGCTCGGGCCCCGGGGCACCGGCCCCGGCCTCGGCCGAGCAGCTCCGGCCGGCGGCTGAGCACCACCAGCCCCGGTCCCAGCGGCTCCGGCCCAGCTCGGCTCGGGCCCCAGTTCCGGCCTAGCGGCTCGGGCCCGGCCCCGGCCCGGCACCGGCCCTGGTCGAGCGGCGCTGGTCCCAGCGGCTCCAGCTCCGGCCCCGGCCCCAGCGGCTCCAGCCCGGACACAAGCCCCAAGACCCCTCCCTATTTTCCCAGACATGTCCGGCTTTTTGGCAATTCCCCCCAGATGGGGATTTGAGGACCAAAAAGCCGGACATGTCTGGGAAAATCCGGACGTATGGTAACCCTGCCAGAACTTCCATGAACTGAGTGAATTGGGTATGTATGGGTGGAGAGAAGGAGTCATATGTTGGAGGGAAATGAGGTGGGGAGAGAGAGACAGAAGTGGAGTCAAAAGTTTTAAGAGTTGGTTTTCCATATGGATATACAGAATTATTTGATATGAACTGCATTGGTAACCATTGGCAAATGCTGACTTTTTAATGGAGCCATAGTACCCATATTATATCCCTAACCACATACATATAAAAACTTAGAGGAAGGTACAGAAAAATAGTTGGTTTTCAGGAAAGGTGTTCTCATATTCTGAGATGTTAAAAAAATTATGAGTGTTAGGTTTTGATGTTGCATATTCCCATATCCCCCTTCTCCCATGAGGGTTGCTGCCCAAGGCTTGTGTAACGTATATGGGGAAAGGAGAGTTCAAGTCCTGGTTTGATGTTTCCTATTCAAATCCATGCTGTAGGCTTGTAAAGGGAAGCTATTCTAACACTTGACGAACACTTCCAAGTTGGGTTTTTTGTAAGGATCTTCTTTGGGTATATACCTGAAAACACAATGGTTTCCTTCTGGCTTCACCACGGGAAGAATATTTAAATGTTAAAAAAAGTTAGATCTTTTTACATGAGATCTTTTCTTTATTTCAAGTGTGGAGTTTTTTCATCTGTATTAGCCAACAGATGCAGAATATTTTTTATGGTTTGCTGTCAACTAAAATGAATTTTAAATTGATTCTTTAAATACCAAACACCACATTTGCACAACTGGTAACCTCTGGTCATTGCTTTTCTAAATAGAGTAAACGCCAGAGACACAGCAAAGGCTGCATCTGCTTCTATAATGACCTATGATTAAGGTTTTGTATACAACTTCAACAATAATGTTTGCAGAATCAGTGTTAACCAACTACAAGTTGAGTGTTCTACGAAGGTGTATTTTCTTTTAATCATTTGGTGGATGACATCTCTAAGGCAGTGAAGACCAAGTCTTCAGTGGAGAGGTTTGGTTTCATATGGAGTGCACAGGGATTTATATGGACCATGTTATCTCCCCAGTCAGCTGCTTGCTGTTGTGGACTTCTGAGGGGGAAGAAGGAAGAGGGCTTAGCAAAGATGTCCCTAATTATCCCAACCAACAGTGCAATCACTTCCTGGTTTTTTTCTTTCCTCTCTGATTCCCTCAATGTGAATTTTCTGCTGAGCCCTGGCTGGCACCAGGAAACTGATGTGGACAGGCTGACCAACATGTAATATGTCTCTCTTCCCCTCCTGATTACTTCAATGCCATAAAATACTGTCCTGTAAGTACATTAGATGGTAGGAAATTCCAAACATATCATCATAACTAAAACCTTCCGCTTCCTATTCCCAGTCTCTGACTTGTTGCTACTTAGTGGGATGGGAGCTGAGTGCACAGTGGAAGCAGCAAACTCCCCTCCAAGAAAACTGCCTCAAGTATCTTTGATCAGCCTCTCCTCCAGCCAATTGTGAGGTGTGGTGTAGATTCCAAAGGAACTCCCTTGCACTCCTCTGCTGCTGGATGAATGGTTACCATGGCATAGGACATGACATGAGGTTAAACTGGTGAAGGCTAGGAGGCCCCAGAAGTTCCATGAGCAACACAAGATGGCTCCTTGACTGGAATGTGTGTGTTTGTGTGGAAAACGAGTCTCTTGAACGGTGTGACCTGCAAAGCACAACCAAGACATTTTCTTTAGCCAGTTTTGCTAAAGGAAACATTCTGTACCAAACTGCTTAAAAATCAGAAGAGGAATCTGAAAATCAATTATGCAGATGTGACCACAAGCCAGTGCAGCTTTTTTAAAAGGGGCCAAATTAATTATCACCATTTTATTGCTCCTCTTGTGAAGAATCTGAAAGCAGTGATCTGCACCAACTGGAGCTTAGGCAATGTTTTAACAGCAAAACAGTTATGGATTTGTGCTACAGCAGTTAGCAGTTTTATCCTTTAATCTGCTTGTAAACCCTTTTCACTGGCTTGTAATATAGGCTTTCTTTAGAAATGTAAAATGTAGAGAGGATTGGGAGCTGTGTAGTGTCACATTGAGGGGAATATCCTTTGTTTTAATTTAATAAGAAGCAATTTCTTCATATTAGGCCCCAGTAAGCAGCGTGTCATGGTACTGGAGTTACTGGTTAAGTGAAACAAGGGAGCAAGAGCAGCTTCCAGGTTAAGCATAGATGAACTGATTTGGGTATAACTGGAGTTGAACAGAATCTTTTATTCCAAAACTTGAACTGAACCCAGCTGAAAAGCCTTTGTAGAATTCAATAAAGTTTAGCTAACAGACTGCTTTTCTGCACACAATTGGAGTTCCTAGTTCCTGCTAGAGCTCGGAGCAGAAGTACAGAAATCATACAAGTCATAGAGTTTAAGGCCAAAAGGGGACCACTTGATCATCTAGTCTGACCTCCTGTATAGCAGTGGCCACCAACACCACCCAGCACCGGCACACTAAACCCAACAACCGGAATTAGACCAAAGTATTACAACCTGCAGAAAACAAGATTATTATGTGCAACAGGCAGAGAATAGGAGTATCCCATGCACCGCTACAGGCTGGAGATTGACTGGCTAAGCAGCAGTTCTGCAGAAAAGGACCTGGGGATTATAGTGGACGAGAAGCTGGATAGGAGTTAGCAGTGTGCCCTTGTTGCCAAGAAGGCCAACAGCATATTGGGCTGCATTAGTAGGAGCATTGCCAGCAGATCGAGGGAAGTGATTATTCCCCTCTATTCAGCACTAGTGAGCAGGGCCGGTGGAAGGATGTTTCATGCCCTAGGCGAAACTTCCACCTTGCGCCCCCTTGTCCCCAAGCCCCCGCCCTGAGGCGCCCCCCCCGCGGCAGCTCTGCCCTGAGGCGCCCCCCCTGCGGCAGCTCCCCACCCTGAGGCACGCCCCCGCCCCAGCTCACCCCTGCCCCGCCTCCTCCCCGAGCACGGCGTCGCTGCTTCACTTCTCCCACCTCCCAGGCTTGCGGCGCTAATCAGCTTAGGCACCGCAAGCCTGGGAGGCGGGAGAAGTGAAGCAGCCACGGCGTGCTCGGGGAGGAGGCGGGGCAGGGGTGAGCTGGGGCGGGGAGTTCCCCTGCATGCCACCCCCCCCCTTGCTGCAGGCGGCCCTCCCCACGCTCCACTGCCCCAGCTCCCTCTGCCTAAATGCCGGCGGCGATCGGGGCAGCCAAAAAAATGGCGCCCCCCAAATCCTAGCACCCTAAGCGACCACCTAGGTCGCCTAAATGGTTGCACTGTCCCTGCTGGTGAGGCCACACCTGGAGTATTGCATCCAGTTTTGGTCCCCCCACTACGGAAGGGATGTGGACAATGGAGAGAGTCCAGTGGAGGGCAATGAAAATTATTAGGGGGCTGGGGCACATGACTTATGAGGAGAGGCTGAGGGAACTGGGGTTATTTAGTCTGCAGAAGAGAAGAGTGAGGTGAGATTTTTTATAACAGCCTTCAACTACCTGAAGGGGGGTTCCAAAGAGGATGGTCCTAGGCTGTCCTCAGTGGTGGCAGATGACAGAACAAGAAGCAATGGACTTAAGTTGCAGTGGGGGAGGTCTAGGTTGGATATTAGGAAACACTATTTCATTAGGAAGGTGGTGAAGCACTGGAATGGGTTACCTAGGGAGGTGATGGAATCTCCATCCTTAGAGGTTTTTAAGGCCTGGCTTGACAAAGCCCTGGCTGGGATGATTTAGTTGGTGTTGGCCCTGCTTTGAGCAGGGGGTTGGACTAGATGACCTCCTGAGGTCTCTTCCAACCCTAATATTCTATGATTCTATGAAGGTGCACCAGTCCTCGAGGCCTCCACAATGGCAGGGAAATGATTAAATGTGAGACCCACATAATTCTGGCAAAGTGACCTGCATCCACACACGCTACAGAGGAAGGTAAAAGCTCCCAAGGTCGCTGCCAATCTGACCTGGAGAAAAATTCCTTCCCAATCTCACATATGATGATCAGTTAGACCCTGACCATATGAGCAAGAACCAGCCAGCCAAGCACCTGAGAGACAGAGAGAGAATGCTCAGTGCCACCTCAGGGCACTGTTCAGTGTCCCATCTCCAGCTGTGGCCCTTCCTGGTGCTTCAGAGGAAGGAGATTTAAAAAAAACCCTCCTGCAATACAATGTGGGGAAAAACATTCCTTCCTGACCCTTGCAGTTGGCCCGCTGAAACCCTGAAGCATGAACTTTAGGAACATAAAATATAAACCAGAACCAGGGCTGCTGAGCTCTGCCCCCTACCATCACAAGCAAACCTGTCATGCAGCACTCATAAATATATCCAGCGGTCTCTTAAAACTAATTAAATTGTTTGCCCACACAATTCCTAGTGGGAGGCTGTTCCAGAACTTTATCCCTCTGATGGTTAGAAACCTCCTTCTAATTTCCAGCCCGAATTTGTTCATGACCAGTTTATATCCATTTGTTCTTTTGTTTTTGAGTTTAAATAGTTCTTCACCCTCCTTGGTATTTACCCCCCTAATGTATTTATATCCCCTCTCAGCCTTCTTTTTGCTAGACTAAACAAGCCAAGCATTCCAATCTCCTCATAAGATAGGCCTACAGTCCCCTGAGCATCCCAGTGGCTGTTCTCTGCACCTGTTATGAGTTAAATTCAACTTCCTTGAACATGGGTGACCAGAATTGCACACAGTATTGCAAATGAGGTCTTACCAGTGTCTTGTACAATGGCATTAATACTTCTCTATCTTTAAATATCATGAGAGAGACCCTCCCTTTATATGACAGGTTTCAGAGTAGCAGCCATGTCAGTCTGTATCCGCAAAAAGAACAGGAGTACTTGTGGCACCTTAAGACAACTCCCACCTGTTCATGCTCTCTGTATGTGTGTATATATATCTCCTCAATATATGTTCCACTCTATATGCGTCCGAAGAAGTGGGCTGTAGCCCACGAAAGCTTATGCTCTAATAAATTTGTTAGTCTCTAAGGTGTCACAAGTACTCCTCCCTTTATATGATAATTTAAACTGCTTTCTATGCACGGAAGTTTCACAAGAAGATTTCTAAATTAGTGAGGGAAATTTTGAACGCTTTTCTGATAGATTTTTCCCACCATTTCAAGGTCAAACAGTAGGCCTACGATGTGCCGTTTAAGTTGGGCATCTTTAACATACATGCAAATTCCAAATATATACTATATGAAATAAGATACAAGCTATTTAAATGGGTATTTATTGTTAGGGATTTGCATGCATATTAAAGATGCCCAATTTAACCAAGAGACATATGATGATGCACAGTGCATACTGGAGGCCAGGGTCAAACACACCTATCATTTTAGCAGTGTTCTCTGCATTGTATGTCTGATTTTTCAGTGGTGTTGAGCAGCCGCCCCTCCAAATGGCTTCCGTGGGAGCTGCAGGCACTCAGCAACTCTAAACATCAGACCTATATGTTTGTTTACCACTAGGCAGTCTGACACCACTACTGTTTTAATCACAATAGCTCTGCCAGGGCTAGCCCATCCTGCAGCTTCCCTGCAGAAAGTGATGGAGGAATAGGTAGAGTGCTATTGAGAGGATAGATTGTGACAAGCAGTAGGGCAAACATGCTCTTTCATTTTTTGTTCTATTATGTGAAATAGATGAGAGAGGTTTTCTTGGTTCAGTCGAGGTCTTTAGAAGGCAGGCAGGTTGTAAGGAAGACGGGAAGGTGGTCTCAGTGAGTTATCATCAGGGCCGGCTCCAGGGTTTTTGCCGCCCCAAGCGGCGGGAAAAAAAAAGAAAAAAGCCACGATAGCGATCGGCGGAAGCTCCACCACGCCGCTTTCTTCTTCGGCGGCAATTCGGTGGCAGGTCCTTCCCTTGGAGAGGAACCGAGGGACCTGCTGCCGAATTGCCGCCGAAGAGCCCGACATGCCGCCCCCTTCCCCTTGCCCGCCCCAAGCACCTGCTTGCTGGGCTGGTGCCTGGAGCCGGCTCTGGTTATCATTGACCTACAGTAGGAGCCAGTGTGCCATTCTGGTTCTCATTGCAGAGCTGAAATGTTCATTGGTAATCCAGTCCAATAATAACTGAGAAACACCTGCGATTTCACAGAGTTCATGCTTCCTACCTTATGAGGAAACTGAGGAGTAGACTTGTGTATTTTCATATAACACTCATTTATAATATAAACATATTTGATTCTATATACAATAGGATATTTTGCAGGTTCTCAAACTGTTTCAGAGTGTAGACCACATATTAACAGAGAGGGTATCTCATGTACAACTGCCCTTCCATTCACAATCATACAATATCTCTGTGGCAACTACATCGTTTCTTACATAGAAAAGTAATGTTAGAGGTTTTTGGTCTCTCTCTCCATCTCTCTCTAATGCGATAGGTATTTTCTCCTTTTTGTAAAAAGGAAATCACTAGAGTGGGTTGAAATGTCAATAAAATTTTTCACAATTTTTTACCAGCTGTATTAATCATAGCACTTGAGATCTATTATTTAATTAATCATTTAAACATTCCTCTGAGGTCCAAAAGTATTATCTCCATTTCACAAATCATTAAACTGAGAGAGAGATGAAGCAACTGTCCCAAAGCCACAAGAGAATCCGTGCCAGAGACAAGATTAGAACTCGGAGCTTTCCAATTACCATCCTATGCATAGTAAATAAATTCCTGGACTACCCTGCCCTCACATAACAATATATATATTCATGCCCTGCACATGATTGCTGTTTCATTAGTGTTTTTCTTACAAATCTTGCAATTGATGTGATGTGTGTTTAATAGTACCTTTTCCCCCTGATATATTTGTTAGAAGAAAGTGTATACATATCAGGATTCCTGAATTCACTATCACTATTTGATGCACTAGGAATGTCACAAATTACTAACAAGAGGTAAGAGTCATTAATAAATCCCTTCTGAGGTTTTTCTCTCCTCTGGGTACAGATCTCTGTGCACCACACTCCAAAGAGTAATGATTGTGTTGTACAGTAAATCAGACCTTAGTTGGAATGTGTAATGAGATCCTTCAAAGGCATGAAATAGTAATTTACTGTCTCCAGAGGGTCCCCCTCCCCAAGTATGTTTGTTTTTCCCATTCCAGACTGACACTACCACTCAAGGGTGGTTTTTTTTCTTTTTACTATTTAAAATTTTGTTTTCTGCAATCAAGGCAAAATAACTTGTGCAGTGAGAGAAACATGAATGACAGCTCTCTGATTAGAAATAATTAAAAAAAAAACACATCTGATCAACAAAGCTTGCAAAAATCTTGGAACATGGGGGGGGGAGTCTTTCTATATTATTTTCTCAAGTTTTCCAAATGCTGTCTTCATTTTTCTTCTTCACTGGCATATTCATGAACATTGTGAGCCACATACTGAATCCCAACATCCAAGTTCTTTTTCCCCCCTCTCTGGTGGAGGAAAAGTATAAATGCTTTGGGATGAGAGGGGAGATGCATATTCTATATGGAAAAGTGCACCTGTCCTCTAATGCAGGAAGGCCAGGCAAAAAGGATCAGTGAAATGTAGTCCTAGCCTGGAGCATTTCCTACCTCTTCTCCTTTAGTATGCTCTATGACAATCTTCCCTGAATGGACAGAGTACAGAAGATCTTGGACATTGACAAATATACTGTAGGGCTCTGATCCAGCACCACTGAACTCAGTTGGCGTTGTCAATGGGATCAGGCCCTTGGTGCCTAAATAGGTAAGGCAGGGGGTGTGATACTCACTGGCCGGCAAATATGGCTCTCTCTGCCATGCGAGCAGGTGACAACGGTAAGGCAAGCATTTGTATTAGGTACTTCTTCAGTATTAATTGTGCAGGTGTCCATGGCAGCCATGGCCAAGCCTATGCAGAAACACTGCTGCTTGCTACATAATTTCATGCCAGTTCTGGATGGCACAGGTGCAATAGCATACACGGGCTTTTTGCCATGAAAATCGTTGCAAATGAAGGCAAAGAGGTGTTTGCAATGTGTATCCTGTGAAACCTGAAGTGCCTGGGTGCTGTCAGAAAAAGACAGCTACCCAGCCACTGTTTGAGTCAGAACTCAGTGTGCCATGTTTAATGTGCGGTGGGGAGAAAATATCAACTTAAAGCCAGCAATGGTAGCAGTGTTCAAGAGGAAGGTATTTTGGAAGGAAGGTAATAGAGAGGTATGTTATAGTTGCAAAGTGGGCAAGTAACCCTGGAGTAAACAATGAGCCTACTGAATGTAGGAAGAAAAATGTGCCTGCCCACTATAAATGAAAGATTAATCATCCAGCCGGAATCCAAAACATGATTGTGGGTGAAAGGTAAGCAGCAAAGGGTGGGAGTCAGAAGGGCGGGGGGCAGGGACTGTTAGGTGCCCTGCTGTCTAGTGGAATTCACAGCCCGGAGTTCATCACCCAGGCACCCTACAAAAATGCAGGGTAAGAGTTAGGCACCTAAGAAGAGGATTCACAAAAGCCAGCATGCTGAGTGGGGAGCTGCCAAAGCTAGCCAATAGGAAATGCCGAGGGGGAGGGGTGTAAATCTAAGCCCTGTACCTCAGAAGGGAGTAAGGCATCTAAATCCAGCCTGGATGGAGGGAGGTGCCTGTCTCCACTTGGGACCCTCGCCTCGGTGCTGGTGTGCAGGCAGCCCCAGCCTGTGGGAGCAGGCGCTGCAGCTGCTGCTAACAGACCCTTCCCGGGTGCAGCCCCGAGACACTCCTCGGACGGGCAGGAGGGCCAGGAGCAGCCCAAGGCGTGGGACCCGGCTCTGCTCGAGTTCCTGGTCTGCCCGCTATCCAAGAAACCACTGAGGTATGAAGCATCCACCAATGAACTAATTAACAAAGAGCTGGGCATCGCATATCCAATCATTGATGGCATTCCTAATATGATCCCTCAGGCCGCAAGGATGATTGACAGAAAGGCCCAGGATGAAGAACCGAAGCAAACCTAGATAGCTGTTATCATTAAAAACAAAACCTGAAGACTAACCTACGCCTACAGTAACTGGGGAAGAAAAATGTTCCTGTGACTGCCTACGCTAACTGTACTTGTTCCACTGTTGTCCTTAGCGGGTCTGTTTTATTCAGCCAGTGTGGATGAAAAGTTCCACTTGGGATTCAGAGCTGTGAACCCTCTCCTGTAGTTAGGCACCTAAGTCAGGTCAGTTTGTTTTTTTGTTTCTTTTTTTTTTCCTTCAAGGAAAGCAGAGAGGGAGGTGGTGTGCACCCCTCCCCACTATAACTTTTAACCCAGTGGTTAGAGCACTCACCCAGAATGTGGGAGACCTGAGTTCAAATCTACCACCGGTGCAAACAGGCTGAAGCGATACTCTGAATACCTGTGGTGCCCGAGTATTGGACTTAGGCACCTAACTGCCATTTTAAGCAGATGTGAATCCCACTCCAAGTCTTTCACATCAATAAGTATTTGTCCTTCTACCTCTCCCCTCATCTAGTGGAATCCTCGGGTGGAGTAAACCTATCTTGCACTCCATGGAGTGCGAATGTCGGCCTGGGACTGGAGCACACGGCACTCTGGTGATCTTTGGCTGGTGAAGGCAGGCTGTGGGGGACTGACCCACTTGGTGCAACTTAGAACAGCCCTTAACCTACTCTGAATTATGCAAGGGGGGCAGATTGGCCCCCAGCTGCACCAGGAACAGGAGCTCAGAAACGTATATTCTGCCCAACACCTTTGTCTTTAGCTGTCCCAAGCATGAGCGCCACACAGCTGAGAATTCAAGCCCCCCCCCCCCGTTCACTGTTCTTCAGGTAGAAAAATCTTCACTGATTGCTTGTTATAAACAGTTTGCACTGAAGCTGAAATCTTATATCGTCCTAAGTTTCAGTCAAATGTAGTTTACCATAGCCAGCCTCTGAAACTGACACTTATAATGAAATGTCAACAAGCCCTTAACCAGTAACATCTTACTGTCATTCTGCAACAAAGTCAAACTACTGCCACAAACGACAACAGGCGGGCCAGTTCCTCTTCACACAATCAGCCTTCCTCTCGAGGGGGACACAGGTCTCATTTCAGTTCACGGGTTCTGTGCGCTTGGAGCTGAAAATGACATTGTGTCTTTGGATTTTGTCACCATGGTGATCACCATTGACCATGGGGTACTTCAGAGCTGTATTCTGCTCGTTTCGCTGTTTGACAGGTTTACTTGTGCAGGCTTACTTTTTAAATTTAAGTTGCCATGGTTCCTTTTCTGCACTGAATATTTCAGGACAAAAAAAGGGCAAAGGAGTGTGGTAGTACACAGGCATTGCAGCTCTGCAGTTACAGTAAGAATGCTGGCAGTCGTGTCTTCCCAACCTTGAACGCTGCCCTCGACCCAAGGTACGGTACGGTCGGTATATTAGGCCAATTTATCATTATTATTTGCTGCTGTGTCCTTGGAGCTGCCCTGGGAGCCACAATTCTCTCCTTGCTGCCTCTTTGCTCCTGTGGGTAGTATTTTGCTGCTGGTATAGGCAGCAAACTGCTAACATCCAACACTGTTTCAGTTGTGCTGGCCAGCAAGTGTGTATAGGATGATCAGGAGCCAAAGCTATGCCCTTCCCTGCCCAATCCCCACTCACCCGCTCTAGGGAAGGAGTAAGCGGGTATGCAAAACCCACTTGTTTTTTGCATGCTCAGGACCAAGATCCAGGTAGTTGGTAAAGGGTTCCCTCTCCCTCTTGCTCCTCTTCACACTCACGTAGTCCAGGTCACAATCTAGTCCTAAAGTAGCTGCATAGTGAAAGATATATTAAACATGCAGTGAAGATGTCAGGGCTCCACTATAGCCCTTGCAACATCCGCTGCATGTCTAATGAAGGGTTCACTGAATTAAGCAAGGGCCTGTAGGATCAAGTCTGGCCTATGGGTACAGCGATCAATTCACCGGTCTGGAATGCGGCTGTCTGTAGGCAGGGGTTCCCAAACAGTGGGCCATGGCCCAAAGGAGGTTTGCAACACAGTCCCAAGTGGTCTGCCATTAGCTGAGTGGGGGGGGGCAGTGCCCCCCAAACTATGTATGTTGGTGGAGTGATGGTGCAGTGATGGCCTCTGCCCAGGGCCGGAAGAGCAGGAGTGTCTCCAGCGGCCAGCAGAGGGCGAAGCAGAGCTGCTGGATAGAGGATGAGGAGAAGAAGCTGGTCCTGAGAGGCAGCCACAGGCACCGACTTTCTTCTTTCTGGGTGGGTGCTCCACCCTCACCCTGCCCCCACTCCACCCCTTTCCCCAAGGCCCCACCCTCGCTCTGCCTCTTCCTGGCCCCACTCACTCTGCCTCTTCCTGCCCCTTCCCCCGAGCACCTCCTGCCAGCCGCCAAACAGCTGATCGGCGGGTGGCTGGTGAGTGCTGAGCACCCACTATATTTTCCATGGGTGCTCCAGACTCGAAGCACCCACGGAGTCAGCACCTACGGAAGCAGGGGCTCCTGGGGCAGGTGGAAGAGGCTGGAGGGTTCACTGCTGCTCCTGCTCTGAGCCACTGCACCCCATGATCCGTGGCTGTTGGGCCCCCCAGCACTCCCCCAGGGACCTGGGCTCGGCAGTGCTGCTCTGTTTCTGCCTGGGCAACACGGTGCTCGGGACCATTGTAGGTAACAGTACATGTCAGGACAGAAAGAGAATAATAATGTATCCATTTGGAACTACAGTGGGAAGTTTATAGGCAGGTAGAAAGTTTTCCTTGAGTAATGACAAACTTGTGTTATGCTCTTCCAAAAACATGCCTTTGTATATTTCATAAGCCCAGGTAGTTAGGGCTTTGTTTTTACACCTCATCTAAAGGATAGCACCTCCAGCAGCAGGGTGTCCATATTACCATGCTAGAATATTGGTTAATTACTAATTCTGAGAGAAGAGTGCCATCTATTGAATTGCCAACATCATCAACAGCAGAACTGAGGTTTCCCATGCAAGCCTGCCATCCAAATACTCATCAATTCTAATTCTGCTTTGCCTATGAGACCTGACAAGATCAGAGCATGAGTTGGCATGCCTGTCGGCTAAGCCAGTCACCTTGCAAGCCATCAAAGTGTTAGAAAACCAACAGCTGGCCAAAGACTCCAGTCTGGCTGCACTGAATCTTTTTAAACTGAAAGATGCAATTGCAGATGCATCTTTCTAGAGCTTGGTTGTCAGATGCATTTTTCCAAGGCTTGTCAGCTTGATTAGGATGCAGCTGTCTTCCATCAAAGAGAATTTCAGGCATTCAAGGATAATAGAGAAAGAGACAAAAGAACAATTTCTAGAAAACACCAAATTGGAACAAGATTAAGAGGAAAAATTTCCATTCAGCATATTGATCCCTCTCAATGGTTTCTTTCCATATTCATTTATATGCAAGAATGCTTTCTACTGTAATAAGATTTATAGGCTGTGCAGTAGCAGCACAGATTTTTAAAAGCACTAGCAGTTTACAGTTTTCAAATGCCATCTCTCTAGACACCACTTCACCTTAATAGTTTGATAACGTGGAAATCCCATAAGGGTAGCACTTATTTTTGCAAGTTTTTAAATGCATTTTTTTCTTATTAGAAGCCTGTTCCAAAGCCTATTGGGAGTCTTCTATTGACTTCAGTGGGCTTTGGATGAGGCTTTGTTTCTTAGAAACTAAGGGCCAGATCCTCAGCTGGTGTAAATCAGCAGAGTTTGGTGTTTTCTTCTTGACTTCTAAGGCGCCACCATGATTTACACAAGCCGAGATTCTGTCCCTAGAACTTCATTACTGAAGCATTCTCGTTAGGCCCAAGGGAGCCTGGGACTTGTCCTGTGCAGTCAATGGGAATGTGTGTTGGCAGATGGCAAGCCAGCTGGCCAACCATAGTAATGCAAGAATCGCCACTAGCCCACCAAGTGTTAGGTTTCTTGGAGTTCTCTTTCCCCAAGAACCTTCACCAAGCAAGTCAAAGATAGATAGTTAAAGCCTCCTTTCACTGAGAATTTGCCTATGTGTATCTCCTTCTGGTATGCCTCATGTTTCTTGTGTGACTGCAGTGTACTACTTTTCTGTGTGTCTTAGTTTCCCCTGCTCTGGCATAGATCTTGTATAATAATAATTTGTATTTTATTTGCCTCTTTCATCCAAGACCCCAAACACTAGTTGATTAACACAGGATCTCTGTGAGTTAGCTCTTATTACCCCAGTTGTACAGATAACTGAGGCACAGGTATTAATGGCTAGATTGTAACTTTACAATTTGCCTTGAGTAAGGGGTGACACATAACTGCACCGTCCAAGAAGCATACTAGAGAATGAATTGTGACTCAGAGTCCCAATTCCTCCCCTTTTCCTCCCTGTTCTCTATGGTGAGGTATAAGTTACAGAGCTCTTTGGGAAGAAAGGGGTGAAGTATTTCCCCATTCCCACTGGACAGAGAGTGGTTAGGCTGCTTGTCCTCACAAATCCCTGTCTTTGGATTTGGGAAGGAGAGTAGTCTGCCTTCCTAACCTGCTCCCAAAGCAAAAGATGGGAGTGAGACAACCTGTCACAATCAGAAGGCAATGGAAAGGTCAGGCTAAGTTACCAGGCCTCTCCCAAGCAGATGATGGAGAGGAGATACCAACAGCAGTCACGCTGCTTTTGCACTTCCTGTGTGAAAGAGCTGCCGTTATTCCCATCCCATTTTCTAATGCACAATGGGAGGAAGCTCCTGGCTGCCTCTCTCCTGTATGTGTGTCCCCAAGAAGTCCATTGTTATATACTGCATCTCTGCCATTTACCCTGCAGCTGTATGAACAAGTAACTCAGAATGGGCCCTGAAGTGCTCATCCATTACTGTTCAGTGTAATGGAGAGACTCTTCCTCTCTCTGATAGGGAGATAAATCAGAGGAGTATAGAAAAGAGAACAAAAGGCTTAGAGCTGGTGGAGAACAACAAACTATGGTTTGCGACAAAGAAATATAAACACATTGCTCTCTGAAAGTGGTTTAAAGAGAGACAAAGAGTGAGTGCGTGTGTGTTCCTCCTTCCTTTCTTGCTCTTGTGTTGATAAATGGTATAGTGAATTACTTGACCACACTTTGGTTTGTTAGGAAATATATTCAAGAGGCCAAATAACCAGTATCAGGCAGATTTATTGCTAAAAGCCAATAATAGTATGGTACAGGGAAAACGTTCAACGTGATACCAGACTCCGGGAATTTGATGACATTTCTGCCCTCATATATAAGCAACTCTATTACTCTGATTCAGGAGGGCATATGTATTCAGAATGGGTGCTTAAGCATGTGCTTATCTTTAAAATTAAGCACATGTTTAAGTGCGTTCCTGAATCAGGGGCATTGACAGCAGAAGTTGCAAGGATATAGCTGAGGGCAGAACTGATCCCATAGCATCCTTTTAAAAAGATGTATTCCTTTTTGTGCCTTAGAAGAAGCTACTCCTCTGATAAAGCATGCATGTATGTCACTCAAAATCTAAATGCAGCTCTCAGAGGAAAGTAAGCCAGCCTTTGGGAATAAGACAGGTAATACATTTACAAAAGGAAGGAGAGTAGTGGTGGGAGTGAAAAGAAGCTCTGGGTCAAATTCTCCATTGACTCAGCGGAGCTGCTCCAATTTACAAAATCGGAGAATTTGGTCTATGTGCTTTTGTGGAGAGGAAGACTTGGGCAGTAGTGCTGCTGGGTCACCTGAAAGGTCATTTGTACCTTATGACAAAAGCAAAATGTCAGCATCTATTGTGGTAGGGCTTTTCCCAGCCCAACATGAAAGAATTACTTGCCAAGCAATTCTGTCTTGCACTCAGTGAGTGTTTTGCAGGATGACCATGTGCAAGTAAGCTAAAGTGACAACAGACTTGGCCTTTCACACTACATCAGTAGAGGCCAATTGCCTTGTGGAGGGACTGTGCCCAGACACCATCAGGGGATAAGTGGTAACCAGTTAGTGAGGGATATTTCGACAGATTTACATTTGGAGCTTAACGTTTGACTGCTGTACTGATGGCCCTCAGCCTTGTTGCTCTCACAGAGCAGACTTGGCAGCACCTTGCACTAAGAACACCTGTCCATTGTCTCATAAGATGCTAGACATCTGCTTCTAGCCATTGCTTTTACAGGAAGAACAAGCATTAGCCAGCATTTTCTATCAATTTAAAAAGTGTTACAGAATACACATATTTGAGACAGAATGTCAGGAAACATTCTGGGGAGAGCACCCTTCTTTTTCAGATGATCAGTAAACTAATTTAGAAATTGTCTGAGCTACAGAACAATAACAACAATGCTGGACTCAGCTGTGCCTCCCGCTAGGGTTGAGTAGAATCCCAGATTAAGACACCTGCCTTTAGTCAGTCCAGGGTGAGCTGACTCTGAGCTTTATCAATACTTCTCATCTACCACTGATTGCTGTTACAACACTAACACCACACAGTGAAGCACCCTAGGTCATTATGTCAGGCGCAAGATATGATCATGTTATTTAATTCTCTTTGTACCATTTAATTTAGGAATTCAGATTCTGGCAAATATTGGACCTACAATCCAAATTCTTAAATTAAACATGAATTGCGTAGGAGATTTCCCAGATCTGTTGTTTGCTATGTCAACAACCCCTGTCGATTTTATTGCTTAGAGAGGCAGCCATTTTGCAGAAAACTAATTTGGCCCCTGCTAAAAGAGCTGTAAGAGCTGCCTTGAGACATCCCAAGCCCATTTTCCATAGGAGCCTGTGATTTTTAATAATGCCATCAAAATCCTATTGGTGGAGGCTGAGCATGAGTGGAATAAAAACCTACAAAGGGAAGGTTAATTGTCATTCCCATTATGTCATTCATTCTGTCTGCTCCTATTGAAAGCTGTCTACTTAAAGGCTGCAAAACCCCAAGGCTACTGATGTTTGTCTCCTTATGTAACAACAGTCATCTGAACTGGGCATCTACATTGTATAAAGACATCTACAAAGACCTAGAGGGAAGCTCTTGACTCTTGTTTTCCTGGCTAAAATAAAGCCTAGGGATTCAGTTCTACATGTGGAGTACTGTTTAAAAATTATTTGTTATAGCAAATGAAAAAGAAATAACCAAGATGTCAAACTAAATCCATAGAAATATTTATTGACAGATGAAAGCCAGGAGGGACCTATTTAATTGACCTTCATTTAAGTTTTCAAAGTAGTGTACAGGCAGGAGTGCAACATAATTACAGCCTAGTGGTTTTTCTTCTAATAACAGGGTTTGTGTGAATCATGCACTGCAACAAAACTGTCCCCTTCTGTGTGTGAATGATTCAAGACTGACATTCAGATGCATCAGGTTATTATTCACTACTTCCCTCTGCTATGGCTAATTGGAATGCACTAGAGAAGGGGCTTAGCTGCAAAATCAAATCAGGATCTGAAAGCAAATTTAAAATACCCCAGTGATCTGAGGTATTTGGATCTGGGCTTTTGTATGGGCCCATCTTTATGGCAAATATATATATTATTTATTACTATTGGTATCTAACACTACATAGAGCTAGATTCTGATCTTACCTCCACTGGTGTTTATCGGAGTCATTACAATTGAATTATTCCATGTTTATGCCAGTCTAACTGAGAGCGGAGTTTGATTCACGATGGTGAAATACCACTAGTACTTTGATAAAGTGATATTTTTCAATCCTTTCCCTTCATCTTTAGTCAAAGTGGTACCCTACCTGAGATAGAATTTAGCAGTCCTGGTCTCAGCCCTTCCAAATAAACACCGCTAGGGATACATTTCAACTTCTCTGTAATTGGAGTTGTGCAAAGTTTTTGTAAGAAAGCTTATCAAAACTAGGAGATACTCCTCTGGTGCTGGGCTTCTTTGCAAACCCAAAGCGTCAGACAGATTCATATACCTGAGTAGAATTTTGGGTGAAACTGGGCCAATTCATTGTTTCAAGTGGAAAATATGCAAGAGTTGTTCTCTACTGCCTGTATGGGCTGCAAAAACCCTGTCCTCTCCCAACTCTATACAGGGATCTACACTGGTTCCGCTACACTTGTATTTTGTTATTAAAGAAGAGGTGGGGCTTGCCCCAATTGCATAGTTAAGCATATTCAAGGCCCTTAATTTTAGAGGTCACCAGCCAGAAGGCAGATGATATTAATGTGTTAAGGAATCAAAGGTAGAGCCCTGTGCGGCTACAACATTTTTATCTGCATCTGATCCGTGATCTGCAGACATGGTCTGTGGATATCCGCATCTGCAGATATAAAGCAGATATCTGCAGATTTGCAGGCCTCCAATCAAAGGCACTGTGGTAGTGATACCTGTTTTGGAGGGAGGCTTTGTCATGGGCTTCAGTGAAGTGCAGATTTGCAGGCTTACAGTTTTCCTGAATTATTTAATTTTGTTGCAGTTTGGAGGTGGTTTTGTTTTTTCTCAAAGCCATATGGTGCCTTTCAGTTTGCCCCCTCTTTTCTTGGAGAGCAGATCACTACATCCAACTGGATGTGACAGAACATTTCTCAGACTAGACCAGTGAGAGAGAGAGAGAGAGAGATTGTAAATCAATACAGTAGAAACTCAGAGTTACGAACACCTCGGGAATGGAGGCTGTTCGTAACTCTGAACAAAACATTATGGTTGCTTTTTCAAAAGTTTACAACTGAACATTGACTTAATACAGCTTTGGAACTTTACTATGCAAAAGAAAAATGAAACAAGCACAGAAACAGTTTTCTTACCTTGTCAAACTTTTTTTAAACTTTCCCTTTATTTTTTTAGTAGTTTACATTTAACACTGTACTGTGTTGTATTTGCCTTTTTTTTTTTTTTGACTAATTTTGCTGCCTGATTGCGTACTTCCGGTTCCAAATGAGGTGTGTGGTTGACTGGTCTTTTCTTAACTCTGGTGTTCATAACGCTGAGGTTCTACTGTAGTTTGATTTTTGCTTAGCCGTTGAGTAGATTTCACAAGTCACCTAAGTAGCAGTTTACTTTTTCTCATTTTCTTTGTTTTGACCTGTTACTTTTATTTTTGTTTCAGCAACATTTTCACCCAATGACAGGTGTGATTAAGGCTTGTCATCAACATCTGCTGAGCATGGGGCAAAAAGGGAGTCAGGGAAGGAGAAAGGGAGAGGAAAAGAGAGCCTCCATTTAATTAAAAAGTAGATGGCCCTTGCAGGGCTGATGCATGGTTCCTGCTGTTTTAGATAGACTGACTGGAATCCCCCCTCCGGAGACCATTTCGTATGTCTGCCAGATCTATTGAGCCTGGCTTAGAACTTTTTTATTTTTGTGAGCAATGAGTCAACAGCTAATATTGTTTATATGCTAGTATGTAATAATTATAATGTCGGATTCCTGGTGCTGCAAAGAGCTGCACCCCGGCAGGGTGCAAAATGGTAATGAAAGCAAAGTGCAATGTGACTTACTGAATCCAAGTAGGGCTTGCTTTTGTTCGTTTTGACAGCTCAGTACCCATCTTAGGTGGAAGAAAGTTGCATTGTTTACCTCTTGCTGCAAGGCAATCCAATAAAAGGCAGCATGGGTGCGCTGTAAGGTGGACATGCAGACTGGATAATTTAATTTTTTGTTTTTGTAATCTGCCTGGCAATTTCCCGTAACAAGAACAAGGCACAACCAGCATATTTCATTACAACTGAACAGACGACTGGGAGGAGATTAAGCCTTTAATTACAAGGATGGAGCATCCTTAGCAGGGATCCTACATAAACCAGGTCTAGCTTGAAGCACAGCTGAAGCCGTGAAAGGGACGTAGATCATCCCCGATGCCTTATCAGTGTGTATATGAATAGAAGGTTTCCTAATTTTCTGCAGAGATCACTTACTGGAGGTAGGGAGACAAGAAAAACTGGAACTTGACATTTTTTTCCCTCCTTCAAAATAAAGCTTATGGGATAAATCACAAGATGAGTTAGTTGCAAGTTTTGGCCTAAATTTTCAAAAGTAAATAGAGATTGTGGGTGCCCAATTTTAGATGCCTTAAAAGGGCCTGATTTTCTGAAAGAGCTGAGCACCCACTCTGTGAAAATCAGGCCCTTTTAGGTGTCTGAAGTTGGGCACCTAAAAATCATGACTCGCTTTTTAAAATTTAGTCCTTAGATTTATTTATTGTGATCTGGACTCTATAATATCCCTATAGCTACACAGAGCAAACAAACACTCAGATCTAGCTAGTATTGTGTCTTTTGCTCTTTACACAATAACAATTTAAAGAAACCACAGGAGCACAGTTGGGTCCCTAATAATTGTGTTAACTATCTATACATAAACAAGGCCTTGCTATATACATGCTACTGCTCTTGTTGTTTTCTAGAAGCCTCTAAAATATAGTTTTATATAGAAAACAGTGAATGCCACCAGAGAGCTCACAAATAATTTAAAGGGCTACTATCCAGTTCCTAACACTACAGCTAGAGATGGGATCCAAATATGGACCCAAACTTTAGGGGTGTTTGGAGCCTGGGGTTTTGGTTTGGCCCATAATAGATTTAGGGACAAGCTACAACATTTGAATCCAGATCACAATTTCGGGAGCATTCTGCTCAGGACTTTTGATTCAGGCCCATCTCTAGTTATAAAGAATTTAAAGCTTGTCCTTGCTATCTCCTGTTCTGTTTACTGTGTGTGTGTTCAATGCTTCAGTATAATAAAATGAAGCTGTCTTCCCTCCTGGACAGCTGCCAGTTGGTTTTCAAATTTATTCTCCAATACTTCTCATAAGCTTTGCCTCAGATGAGACAAAATCACTGGGAGACGCAGACGAAACTATTTATTTATATTTCCATGCTTTCTCTTGGCTCTCTCTTACATGATGTTGGCATACAGAAGATGTATGACTGACATTGGTTATTTGGTGAGCCGTGCAGAAGAAGTTTATAGGTGGAATTTGCATGAGGAGTGGGAATGGCCCTTGGAGACTAGAACTGGGGGTTTGTTCTGGGCATAGTGAAATTCTCGCACAATGCAATTCTACAAGGATGAAGCTCTTCCGTGCAGGAGACAGAACTTTCTTGGCAGCCAGTCCAAGACTCATGGACTTTAAGGTCAGAAGGGACCATTGTGATCATCTAGGACTATCACCAACCTCTCCACCTTCTGTTCCAAGCAGGAAGTGCATTTCTTTGACCTTTCCTTCTCTGGCATAAATACATAATAAAATGTATATTTAAACAACAAACAATACAACCTCCTCCCTCCCCCCCCCAAAAAGCCTACCAAAACAAGACACTCCACTGTCCATGCTTCTCCTCCTGGGAAAAGGACGAGAGAACAAACAACACATGACAGATGTTAGTCACGTTGTTCAATGAACTGCTTGAGGGGGTTCAGATACTATAATGATGAGGACGGTATAAGAAACTTTAAGAAATAGAATAAAGTAGAATAGACATGATAGGAGAAGGAAAAGGGAGCCAGAGGGGTGACTGGTGTAGTATTCATGATAGTGCAAAGGAGATAAGGGGAACACAGTGATAAACAACATCAGAGATCTACAGGGATGAAGATAGGGGCTGATCAAATTTACATTTTGATTTTTGAAAGAAACAATTTTGTTTCTTTTGAAATTTTTCAGGAATTGTGGGTGGAGGGGTTCTATGAACAAATTCAAAATGAAATGAAAATGTTTGTTTTTCTTCAAAGTTAAAAAACAGTTCGTTTTTTTGGTGTGTTCTCTTTGTTTTTTCACATTTTTCTGTTGGAAAAGGAAGAAAAATGATTTTGTTGCTTTTTTAACATACAAAACTAAATGAAAGTGTTCTAAATAAAATGAAATTTCTAATTGAAACAATGAGATGTTCATTTTATGTCCGTATGACTACTCACAGAGTAAGGTACTAATCAAAGGGTATAAGCCTATCAGAATCTGTCCCTGTAACCATGTAGTGGGTGGAACTAGTTGTCATCAGTTCTTTTCTTTGTGTTTTGTGCATCAGCAAGGTTTACTTTTTAATAGGAGCTGCCCTGTTTGGAAACATAGGCAGTGAAACCTGTTGTCTCCCTTTGAACTTTTCCCTGCCTGTTTTCTGGGCTAGTTAGAATTTTTAAATGATTAGCATTCTTGCTGCCTCTTTTTGCCACCATTGTGTTTATGCTAGGAGTTGACAGACAGCATCAAGTTCAGAATGTACCATCAACTGTAGGCAATCTTGTTTTGTTTTGTTTCTGTTTTCATAAATTGATTAAAAGGCAGGATGGAGAGAATGTCAAATGAGCAACACAAAACAGCGTCTTCTCACAGTGTTTCAAAAGCCAACCTGTGTGAAGGACTAAATCTGTTTCTTACTCTGAGTATTTGGGATTGAAGAGGGCCGTCCTTAGGATTTATGGTGCCCTAGGCGGGATTATTAAAATGGTGCCCCAATGCCCAACTTGCTCATAGCAACACAAACATAGGCTTACAGTATTGGAAAACTTGCCACATGCACTTTATTAAAAACAGTTTAACTTAATTAAGCACACTGTAATGCTGGTGGACTAGCACTAAAGAAGAAGTGCTATAGAAAAAATTCTGATTTATTGACAGAATGATGCAAATAATATAATTTTTTTAATTTGTCAACATTTTATTGGAAATTTATATGAAGAGGTATTGAAACAATGATTTGTTTTTAATTAAAAGCAATCTTTCTGGCTTTTTTGGCTGCAAAATCAGTAATAACATCATCGTATGACAAAGACAAAGTGATGTCTTGTTCGATTGCAAGAATAGCAAGACCAGTCAAGCGTTCCTGACTCATTGTAGAATGGAGATAGTTTTTAATGAGCTTTAGTTTTGAGAAACTCCGTTCTCCTGATGCTACTGTTACAGGAACTGTCGGTAGAATGCAAGTGGCAATGTACACATTAGGATATATGTCAATAAGTTTGCTGGTATGAATAAACTGTACAATGTCCATCACCAATTTTGCATGTGGCAACATTGATGACAATATACTCAATTCTTCGTACAGCTCAAGTCCATTTAAATCAAAACTATCACCATGCTTCAGGAGGCTCTCTAGGTTCTTGCACTTTGTCATTAACTGCTCTTGTTTTTCTATTTAGTTGAATTTAGTTATGTCATACAAAAATCCAAACTGTTCATGGTGTACTCATATCAATGGCAGATATTGCGTTATACATCACAACATCAACAATTCAACCTCAAATTTCTTTTCTGGATCATCTATGGGCTCATCTGCTCCTTCATATTCCGCTTGCCCTTTTCTCCTTGAAACTCAAGTCACATTCGGACATGGAAATTTTGGTTCTACACCGAGTGCCTGTGCAAGCTTTCTTGCTGTAACCTGTGCTTCTTTGAATCCATTTTCTCTGTATTTCCCTAAAAAGTCTTGTGTGTTGTTTAGTAAGGTAAGTGTTGAATCAAGCTGCATCATTGGACTCTGCATTATTTTGCTTACACTTGAGATTTTAACAAGAATGTCATACCAGATTACGACAGATGTTAGAAACTTGAAGCTGGATATTTCAGAGGCCAGTGACTGTGCTTCACTTTTAGCTTTTGGATCTCTGGCTTCTTCCGAAATAGCAACCAGTGCTTCGTAAACTTCCTCAGATTGATATCGCAATGTTTTTGCACTTTCTACTCTGCTTTCCCAGCGTGTCTCAGTTAGAGGCTTAATGGTAATACCATTGACATGCGCTTTGAATATTTGCTATCGTTGAGTGGAAGCTGAAAAGAGCACGTAAATGCATTGCAGCAAACCAAGAAAAGATATAGCTTCTACAGAAGACTTGGCCATATCATGCAAAATCAAATTAAGGCTGTGGCATGCACATGGAACAAAAAAGGTTTGTGGATTTTCTGCCAGCAATCTAGCTTGCACACCAGAAATGTATCCTCTCATATTGGCACCATTATCATAGCTTTGTCCTCTGATGTTAATTACGAACAATCCCATTCATTTTAGTTCATCAAGGAGAGCTTGAAGAAGTCCAAAACCTGTAATGTCCTCTACTTCTAAAAATGTGATAAACGATTCCTTAACTGTGATCTGTGCTGAATCACTAATGTCGACAAATCTCACTACTAACGACATCTGTTCTTGATGACTTATGTCCGGAGTGCAATCTAGAATTATGGCAAAATATTTTGCCAAAGTAACCAATGAAACAATTTTGTCTCTCACTTTATCACTCATTAGCATGATCAGTTCATTTTGAATTCTTGGTCCCAAATAGTGGTCATGTATTTCATTTTCAGTTACTCTTTGGAGATGTTCACTCATAACTGTGTCACATTTTCCTAGCAGTTGTACAAGGCCCAAAAAACATTTTTGAGCTGGAATAATTTCTCAACGCTTCCTCTAAAAACAAGATTGTTTGTTGATAGATATTGAACAATAGATAATAGACATTCAAGAACACGATGCCAATGCTGTTTCTCTGACTCCAGCAATCTTTGATTTTAGGCATCAAGAGTTGTCTGATTTTTTAAACTTACACTCAGCTCACACCATTTGTGCATACTTTCAATGTGGTGTTGTGCCTTTTCATGTTGCGGTTTTATGTGACTAAGATTTTTCCAATCATTAATACCCATGGTCGCTATCTTAAAATTGCAACTATTGAAAATCTTGCATGGGAGACAAAATACAGCATCCTTGCATTTAGAGTACACAAGCCACCGTCTGTTGACAATTTCACCGTTAGAAAGTCTTTTGTAGTAATTGTTTTCTGTGAATTTCCTAACTCTAATGTCTTTAGGAAATTCAAGACCTTTTATTCTCACAGGGCCTTTCTCAAATATAATGGCACGGAATTCGTTGTTTAAAGATTGCGGCCATGTGCCAATGTCATCTATATCCCATGCTAGTACAGTTTTAACTGTTGTAATTTCTTGTTTTGTGTCTGCATCTGTTTCAAATGATTGTTCTCTGTGTTGTTGCGTTTCTTGAGCTTCATCTGCATAAAAATTTTCTTCGGCAGTTACTTGATGATCTTGATCAACTTCGTTGTCTTCATGATGTACAACCTTAAGTATAGAACCCTTCTGTGCTTGTATAGCTAATCCTATCTCATCTTTCCGGTTTCTTTTTTGTGATCCGGAAACTTGTTTTAGATACGACATAACTTATAAGGGTGTTTTTTAAAGAAATAACTGTTTAAATTATTGTCAGATTATCAGAAATATTATTTAAAATAACTAATATAGGATAGCTGTGAGTCTGTGACCTTGAGCTAGTGTGAAGACACCTCACAAGGTGCTCCACCCTGACTGAGACACAGTAGAGTTGGAAACCAAAGCCACTTTTTAGTTTTAAATGTATAGTGGACATCAGTCTTAATGTTAGTTACAACTCTATATCAACTTTATACTGTCAATAGATCAATGGCATTATCCAGTTTAATAAGATGGGTTTCCAAGCAGTGGGAAAATATAACCCTTGTTTTATTCCTAGGTAAAGTAATAGGAGCCTATATATCTTAAAAAAAAAAAAGACCCAAAAATTGGGACTGTCCCTATAAAAGTGGGACATCTGGTCACCCTACCCCAACCCCCTGTCCTGATTTTTCACACATGCTATCTGGTCACCCGATCCCCAGCCCAGCCAGCTGTGTGTGATAATTCTAGCCAGCCAGCCCCTGTTGCTTGGCTGACTGCGAGGAAGTGAGTTCTTACATGCTACACTGCTTCCTGTCTGTCCCGGCTCCCAGCACAGAGTGGTGCCCCAGACCTAGTGGTGCCCTAGGCGACCGCCTGTTCTGCCTATGGCTAAGGACGGCCCTGAGTTTGAGTGCTTTGTTCTCTAAGGGCTTGAACTTGTGAAGTACTGATCTCCCTTAACTCCCACTGACTTCAATGGGAGTTGCGAGGGCTCAGCACTTTCCAGGATAGAGCCCTAAAAGAATATATAGCCACTTCCTTGAATGAACAAAATTTACAATAAAAGGGTTAGTTTTTATAGGTAAGTAGCATACTGTTATGTAAAGTAGTTCCAATATGGGCTGTAATATCAGCAGTCAGAGGTGAGTGCTAATATTTATTGCACTGGCATATGCATACATGTTGATGATTGACACTGAAGGTTAATTTTGCATTGTCAACTGGACTGCCAATTAAATGAAAAGACAGCTACTAGTTGTTTCAATGATTTCACGGATACTGCAGAGAGTAAATGTAAAGTTCTTCTCTTACATTTCTATAAACTTAGGTTAGGATGTTGAAACTGTAAATACGTGTGGGTTTTGCTGTTGTTTTTCTATCTCAAATTACCTCCCCTGTGCCCTGAGATTCCAGATCACCATTGCCTCAGTAGTAAGATTTTGCATGATCAGCTGAAGGCTTTGCTCAAAATCCACTGCTAACCAAGAGATATCAGGCCAGATTGTCTGGTCAGCCGAGCAGTGCTTTGGGTCTGTTCAGCTGCCTGTCTACTCTTTGATGTAAATTAGAGCAGCTTCATGCTCTGGGTGTAGGGTGACCAGATGTCCCAATTTTATAGGGACAGTCCCGGTTTTTGGGTCTTTTTCTTATATGGCTCCTATTACCCCCCCACCCCCGTCCTGATTTTTCACATTTGCTGTCTGGTCACCCTATCTGGGTGTAAAGCAGAGCATCCTTATGTCCCTGAACTCACTTGGTATTCTGGAAATCTGGAGGGTAGATGGCACAGAAGAAATCCTCCACCGGCCATTAAAACTGGTTGTAGGCTGCTTTAAAGCCACTAGGGCAAAGTGCAGCAGCTTTAAGGGACCAGAGGCTCTGGCCTTGTATCTCATAGGGGGGTTGGGTATGTATTTGTGATGGGAGGAGCTAGCTTCAATTTAAATCTGGAATGTTTTCCACAAAGCACCTCTGACAGGTTTGCAGATTACTTTGTTTACATGAAGAAAGGGAGGCATTTTTTTATTAAACAACGCTCCCTAAAATGCAATCAACATTCAGAACAGCCAAAGAGCAATTTAAAAAATCCTTACAAGGTACAAATTAAATTAAAAAAAATCAATTACTGTGGTATAAAACAAGATGTTGTTTTCCTCTTTATCCTTTTCCAATCAATGTTACAACATAAAAACCTCCAAGCTGAAATGTTCAGTTTATGACACACACCAATGAAATTCTAGCTGAACCCGACACACAATCCTAAGCCCGAGTGTAATGGCTCAGGGAATTAACACACAGATATAGAGGACACAGACAAAAAGGTACAGTAGCCATGCTTGCATAGTGATATAGTTTGTGGTGTTTTTCTTATAATGGATCTCAATCCTGCAAGGAGCTCTTTCCTGATGAATTTCAGTGTGGTTCTGCCTGGGTGTAGGAATCCAGCCATGTGGAGCATCTTGCAGGATCAGAGTCATAGTACAGAGAGGTTGTATTTTTGATGGTGTTAAAGGTAACTCCTCCAGCGCCCTCAATCAGTGTTAGAACTCATTTACTTATGGACAGGGTCAAATGAGTTCAACACCGGTTTTAGCAAAGTAGAGTTGACATTTCTAAATTGAACCATTCCACAGCTGCAAGACAGCCAAGTTCAGTACCAGTTTGAGGGTGAGTTGGGGCAAGAGAGCTGTGTTTGACACCATTGTCAAACATGAGTGAAAAATCCAATGAAGACATCCTTCATGACTGTGTCTACTCTGGGGAAATTAGGACCTATTATTCCCCACTGGTACAACTATTCTTGTGCTAACAATGGTGGAAGATGTAGGCATTTTTACACACCTGTCATCTAATTCTGAACATCATTTGATAAACAGGGGCAAGCCCCCCCCCCCACCCCCAACCCCTTGCAATCTTTTCTATACAAAGGCTCTGATCCTGCCAGTGTTTATACACAAACTTAACTTTAAGTCTATTAATAGTCCCATTGACTTCAGAGGACAGAGTTTACAGATAGGTAGAGAACTTTACATCTGTCATTAAAACACCTTTACACCATTGTAGAGTTTAGTTCCTTGAGTTCCTTCAGATGCTGAAAGGAACAACAAAATATTCATGAAATTTTGTGGGAAAAATATTTGGAGTTTTAGTTCAGGCCATTTCACAGTTCAGAAATTTTGCTTTATAAAAATGTTGGTGAAGTTATTGATTTAGCATTGAAACATGTGCCCATTTGAATTTTTGCTTGTTTCATTGTGAAATTCAAACTTCATTTAATTTACTTTACTGTTATGTAGAAACAGTAGCATCTCCCATAGTTATAGAACAATCATTTTCCATTATAAGTCCCAAATTTTGCCCCTCTTTAACTTTGGCTTGGAAAATTAGTTTGTCCTCAACACTGCCAGATTTACTCTGAATATGAAAGGGACTGTTCCTGCGAAGTTTAAAGAAAATTCATTAAACTGTTTTTGACAATTTACCCCCATTCAAAATTTTGGGACTTGTCTAACATTTCTTAGCCATTTTTGAGCCAGATGAAGACTACTTACTTTTAATTCAAATGACCTTATATTTGATTCTCTTTGAAACTTCATATGCTGATTATATTTGAAGATAATAAGATGTAGTTAAGCAAAGTCATTAATTTTGTTGAGGATACTTTTGAGGGCAATTCTACTCTAATTTCAGTGGAAGTTATGGAGGCAATATTGATCCTGTTGACGTCAGTAGTAGCATGATTGGGCAATATGAGTCTTCCCAACTCCCACAGAAATCAATTGAAAGACTCCCATTCAAACATTGAATTTGGAGTTTAATTGGAAAGTGTATAACAGAGGCCCATGGCAAGTCTCCACGCCGTGGTCCAGAAGCCCTGAGCCTTGGTGCCCCCCTGGAGGACTGGAGTCGTGAGCGTCGTCTTGCCCCATTGCGGGGGGAAGCTAGGGTTGCCAGGCCATTAAAAGTCTGGTCGGCTCCGCACAGCTACCGGGAACGGTTGGTATGTCCCTGCAGCCCCTAGGCACAGGGGCAATCTGGGAAGCTCTGAGTGCTGCCCCAGGACCGGCTCTGCAGCTCCCATTGGCTGTGGTTCCCGGCCAATGGGAACTGCGGGGCCGTGCCTGCCGGTGTGCCTGCCTCCGCCTAGGAGCTGGACATGGTGGCTTCTTCCTGGGGCAGTGCAGAGCCAGGGCAGGCCGGGAGCCTCCCTTAGCCCCGCTGTGCTGCTGACTGGGAGCCACCTGAGGTAAGTGGCACCCTCCCTGAGCCCACACCCCAAGCCCCCTGCCCCAGGTCGGACCCCCCTCCCGCACCCTAACTCCCTCCCAGACTCTGCACCCCCACCCACACCCCAACCTCCTGCCCCAGCACTGAGCCCCCTCCCCTACCCAAACTCCCTCCCGAAGCCTGCACCCCGAACCTCCTCCCACACCCCAACCTCCTGCCCCAGCCCTGAGCCCCCTCCTGTACCCCAAACCCCTCATTCCCAGCCCCACCCCAGAGCCCACACCCCCAGCCAGAGCCCTCACCCCCTCCCACACCCCAACCTCCTGCCCCAGCACTGAGCCCCCTTCCATACCCAAACTCCCTCCCGAAGCCTGCACCCCGAACCTCCTCCCACACCCCAACCCCCTGCCCCAGCCCTGAGCCCCCTCCTGTACCCCAAGCCCCTCATTCCCAGCCCCACCCCAGAGCCCACACCCCCAGCCAGAGCCCTCACCTCCTCCCACACCCCAGCCTCCTGCCCCAGCCCAGTGGAAGTGAGTGAGGGTGGGGGAGAGTGAGCGGCCTTCTTCAGAAACAGTTTATGCTGTGCTTACTATTTGAGGTTACTGATGAGAGAAGAATATTTCATTTAGATCAGAGACCTGTTTTAATGAAGTACATTTTTGTACTTGATAATAATAATGAATTTGTTTATTATTTGGGTAATGTAAGCTTTGTGGTACCCTTAACTATTAATTTCCCTACTTTTAAGTGCTTGGGTTTTGTAAATGATGCCACAGATAAGTACATTGTTGCCACTTAGCAACCGTAAATATATATATATATATATGTTTTGGGCTTTGGAATGAATGTCCTTAAGAATTGTTCTGCAGCCTTGAAATACCATCTTTCCTGCACAGGATTTCTGGCTCCTCAGCAAAAACTCCACTGATTTGAATTGAATGCCTTAAACAGTCTCTTCCCTCCAGGACAGCTAAAACCAGGGCCGCCCCGGGGGGGGGGGGGGGGCGGCAAGTGGGGCAATTTGCCCCGGGCCCCGCAGGAGCCCCCACGAGAGTTTTTTGGGGGCCCTGGAGCGGAGTCCTTCACTCGCTCCGGGGGCCCCGGAAAACTCTCGCGGGGCCCGGACCCCCGGAGCTTCTTCCGCTCCGGGTCTTCGGTGGCAGTTCGGCGGCAGGGGGTCCTTCCGCCCCGGGACCCGCCGCCGAAGTGCCAGGTCTTCGGCGGCAATTCGGCAGCGGGGGCCCCCCGCCGCCGAAGTCCCCAGGCCCCCTGAATCCTCTGGGCGGCCCTGGCTAAAACTTCAAGGCTTCAGAACTGTACCTGACAGATCAGCTCTGAGGGTGGTAATCAGCGTGAAAATTAAAAGGATATGTGAATTCCTTATTTATAATAGGAACACCATGAAAAATAACTTCCCTTGGCCACTCATAAGTTGTTGTTTTTTAAATTGCTATCCAAAAGCACTGCAGATAATAAGAAATGATGGCACATGTTTTAGAGCAGCATTTTCCATGGGAATTGTGTACTTTTTTTGCAGCGTGTCACAAGCAAGCAGTGGCCTAGTTTTGCTGATGCTCTCCAGCAACTCAGTTCAGGTCGGAAACACTGTTGTTGTATCAGTGTGTTTTTTGGCAACTGCAGCACTGCTTAATAAGAAGGAAGAATTTTTTTAGATAGTGAAATATCACTGTCAGATCCTTTGGAAAGCTGCTCGATAGGTTTAACACATTTTGAAAGCTGTGAAGATAAATTGCAATTTGAAGTTGCAGAAGTCAGTTAACTAGTGGTCAGAGATAATAATTATACAGACTGGCTAGCAAGGAAAACACACTGCTTGATGATACTGGGCTAGTGCCACAGAATGTTATGATCAGGCATTTGAAAGGCATCCTTATTGACATAATACAATAGTAGCACAATTGGTGTATTAAAAATAAATTGGCTGTTCCTCATTTTCTTTTCCCAAAAAGGTTAAGGGTATTTATTAAGAGGTTATATTTGTTTGCATATTTACGCTAGGGCCCAGCCCCGCAATCCCTTCTTCAGAGGCTTCAATGAGAATGCTAAGTAAGACCTGAAGGATTAGGCCTATAATCATAGAATCATAGAACTGGAAGGGACCTCGAGAGGTCACCTAGTCCAGTCCCCTGCACTCATGGCAGGACTAAGTATTATCTAGACCATCCCTGACAGGTGTTTGTCTAACCTGCTCTTAAAAATCTCCAGTGATGGAGATTCCACAACCTTTCTAGGCAATTTATTCCAGTGCTTAATCACCCTGACATTTAGGAAGTTTTTTCTAATGTCCAACCTAAACCTCCCTTGCTGCAATTTAAGCTCATTGCTTCTTGGGCCTATCCTCAGAAGTTAAAAACATTTTTTCTCCTTCCTCCTTGTAACAACCTTTTATGTACTTGAAAATTGTTATCATGTCCCCTTTCAGTCTTCTCTTTTCCAGACTAAACAAATCCATTTTTTTCAATCTACCCTCATAGGTCATGTTTTCTAGACCTTTAATCATTTTTGTTGCACCACTCTGGACTTTCTCCAATTTGTCCACATCTTTGCTGAAATGTGGCGCCCAGAACTGGACACAATACTCCATTTGAGGCCTAATCAGCGCGGAGTAGAGCGGAAGAATTACTTCTCGTGTTTTGCTTATAACACTCCTGCTAATACATCCCAGAATGATGTTCGCTTTTTTTGCAACAGTGTTACACTGTTGACTCATGTTTAGCTTGTGGGTCCACTATGACCCCCAGATCCCTTTCAGCAGTACTCTTTCCTAGGCAGTCATTTCCCATTTTGTATGTGTGCAACTGATTGCTCCTTCCTAAGTGGAGTACTTTGCATTTGTCCTCATTGAATTTCATCCCATTTACTTCAGACCATTTCTCCAGTTTGTCCAGATCATTTTGAATTTTAATCCTATCCTCCAAAGCACTTGCAACCCCTCCCAGCTTGGTATCGTCTGCAAACTTTATAAGTGTACTCTCTATGCCATTATCTCAATCATCGATGAAGATATTGAACAGAACCGAACCCAGAACTGATCCCTGCGGGACCCCGCTTGTTATGTCCTTCCAGCATGACTGTGAACCCCTGATAACTACTCTCTGGGAACAGTTTTCCAACCAGTTATGTACCCACCTTATATTAGCTCCATCTAGGTTGCATTTCCCTGGTTTGTTTATGAGAAGGTCATGCGAGACAGTATCAAAAGCTTTACTAAAGTCAAGATATATCACGTCTACCGCTTCCTCCCTATCCACAAGGCTTGTTACCCTGTCAAAGAAAGCTATCAGGTTGGTTTGACACTATTTGTTCTTGACAAATCCAAGCTGACTGTTACTTATCTTATTATCTTCTAAGATGTTTGAAAATTGATTGCTTTATTATTTGCTCCATTATCTTTCCGGGTACAGAAGTTAAGCTGACTGGTCTGTAATTCCCCAAGTTGTCCTTATTTCCCTTGTTATAGATTGGCACTCTATTTGCCCTTTTCCAGTCTCCCGTCTTCCATGACTTTTCAAAGATAATCACTAATGGCTCAGGTATCTCCTCGGTCAACTCCTTGAGTATTCTACGATGCATTTCATCAGGCCTTGGTGAGTTGAAGACATCTAAATGGTCCATGTAATTTTTAACTTGTTCTTTCCCTATTTTAGCCTCTTCTGATCCTACCTCATTTTCACTGGTTTTCACTATATTAGATGTCCAATCACCACCAACCTTCTTGGTGAAAACTGAAACAAAGAAGTCATTAAGCACCTCTGAATGTTGATATCTTATTATTTTTAAAACCAAGGATATGAATTAGAGTAGTAGTTCTTTGAGTTTTTGACCATATATATATTCCACTTCTAGTATGCCTGTGCCCTGTACACACAAGATTGAATTCTGTTTGAATAACAGTATGTGTTGGAGCTGCAACTGCACCCTGCATGCCCTCTGGCCTTCCATAGCTTAAGGCAGAAAAGGTTGGAGCAGCCCTACCTCAGTTCCTTCTTACTGCCCATAATAATGAGATGGAACCCCTGCAGTGCCAACATCTCTGCACATTGTGCGCTTGTTTTCCCTTGTTCTCAGTTTCGTTTTGTATTCCTTAGTATAGTTATGCTCATTGGTATATATATATAAAAAAATACAAGATCTTCCACTTCAAGGGTGCTCTGAGTATCTGATGCCCCTGGACAAAGTGGAGTCATGACGGGTCTCTGGAAAATCTGTGCCCCAGTTCAGGAGCTGGTGAATGCCTCTACCAGTACCAAAGCATTAACACCAAAGCATCCAGCATGGACAGTAGAGTGCTCTACCCTGTCATCCACAGCACCTACCATGCTGCCTGCTAATGTGGAGGACAGGCTTTCAGAACCAAGTTTCTTGGTACCAATGAGATTCACAGTACTGAGTAACTGGGCAGTACCCAACCTATCAGTCACCTTTGCTGGCCACTACTAAGAAACTCCTAGACATGTACCATCTACTTAGCCACCTCAGTTCCTTCACAGGACTGTCCAGGGCCCTCTAGAACTTCCCATATAGAGCATATATACTCTTTTTCCTCTTCCACACCCAAGCAAAGTGGAGAACAGCTCCTCCGCCACTGGGCTGCCTTACATCATATGTGACTTCATTCACATATTTCTATCACCGCGAAAGGTCTTTCCCAATAATCCTGCATTTTGTTTTTCCCCACTGGGATCAGCACTAATATCAAATCACCAATATCGCACTATCTTTCTTCAGTATGCTGATCATACCAAATTTTCTGAGTTTCCTGACTTTTTTTAAGGTTCTGTTGGATTAAATTCATCATAACTTGTAAATTCTCCTTAAAACAAGTGACATACTTCCCTACCGTCTGTCCTGTTTCCTCAGTACTGCCTTCCCAAGAGACTCAAATCAAGTCTAGGGGTCCCCTCACCTGCCTCCCATACAGGAGATCAAAGGGGGTGAAAACAGTAGATTCTTGGGGGAACTCTTCTGTATGCATATAGAAGATAAAGGAGTAACACGTCCCAGTTGTTCTCATGTCTGGAGACATATATATTTAGCATAGCTTTTAAAGTTCCATTAAATCTTTCCACAAGCCCATTAGTTTCTGGGTGATAGGGAGAAGCCTTTATATGCTTTACTCCACCTAATTTCCATAACTTTTTAAAGACTACAGACATGAAATTTGCACCACGGTCTGTCAAGATTTCTCTGGGAAAACCTACTCTGCTGAAAATGGTGAATAAAGATGTAGCCATTGTTTCAGTTTCTATATTGGACAAGTCTGTGGCTTCAGGGTACCTGATAGCAGCCCACCACCACAAGTATATATCTCTTTCCACTCCTGGAAGATTTAGTGAGAAGTCCCACAATATCTACAGACATTCTGGCAAATGCGTCTTTAATAATGGGCAAAGGCTGCAATGGTGCTTTGCAAGGTTCTTTACAATTCTGACATAAGTCACAACTCTTACAGTAATCTTTTACTGTCTCAAACATGTGAGGCCAATAGAAATTCTGTTTTTCCATCTGTCACAGGTTTTTTCCACTCTTAAGTGTCTTGCAAATGGACAATCATAAGCTACTTGGAGCAATTCTCTCCTGTATTTTTCAGGCACAGCTACCTGCTTGCAAACCTCACCAGGATGCCTCTTTTCTCCTCTAGGAGCCTCTCTATACAACAAACCTTCTTCTACAGAAAAATCTACCTTCTCCTTCCCCGGCTGGGGCATCATTTTGATCTGCAGCCTTCTCTTGTTCCAGAGATGGGTAATCTCGGTGGGCAGTCACAAACTCCTTTTGCATGTCACTTAAGCCCAGAGCAGACTCTGGCACAACAGAAGAATTTTCAAATTCCTCCTCAGAAGGCAAGCTGCTATTCTCAACAGACAAAGGACTGATGGCATGTCCCTCCCCTTCACAGTCTTTCCTGCTGACTCCAGACAAAGCAGATGAATCAGATCCAGACTTTCCCTGGGACCTGGTTATAACATTACTATGCAGCAGGTAACAGATTCCTGATGCCAACCACTACATCACCCTTAAAATCTTCCCACTCAAGGTGGACTTTAGCTAGAGGCACAGTCACAGAAAATTCAGCCCAAACTAAAATATTTAAACTTTTGCCAGGAAGTCTGTCCTCTTCCCTTGCCAAACTCTCCTTGACCAAAGTGACTTGTGATGCAGTATCTCTCCACCTTGTACATTCAAGGCCATTCACTCTCGATACATTTTTCACTACCTTCCCAATACTCAGTTCTAATATAGTTTATGAGGCCATTCTCCTCTACAATTTCCTCTGGGATCAAGGTGGTAGCATTTGCACTCATGGTGGGGGTTGTGGGTGCAGATTGTGGAGTAACCTTAAGTTTTGGGCAATTTGGTTTTATATGGCCAGGAACCCCACAGTAATGGCAGACTATCTGCCTTCCCTTTGGGTAAGAGCTTTTAAAATCTGGGCTCCCTTGAAATTTTTTTAACAACGTTGGGGTTAGGTTTATTCCTAGATCCCTCATCCCTTTTAACCTGAGGAGGGATAGGGATTACCCTTCCCCTAGGGGTTTGCTCCCCTCACCATCCCTTGACTCATATATTCATCAGCAATTTCTGGATAGAATACTCCGCTGTGCAGTCAGTCTCTTGATAAATTGGGCAGGCTTTCTCCCACTCCCTGCTGTTGAGAAAGGATATACTCTCAGACTGAGGCTGCTCCTTTTGCTGCTCCAGGACTTGGAGGTGCAGTTCATGAGTTCTCTCCTCAGCTGCTAGCAGGTCCATGCATCTTTGGTGTGCTTCCCTCTCTATTTCACTGTTGGCTTTGACTGCTGCCATATGTTCCATGCGTCTTTGGTAGGCTCTGTCCTCAGCTTCCTCGGTTTCTTTCTTCTCCTTGATCTGGATTTCCACCATCCTTATTTCATGGTCATGTTCAGTTCTGCTGTAGCCGTCTATTTGGCATCTGGGGTATGGAGATGCTCAGACCCTGCTTTTTGGTCAAAGTCTATGAGCAAAAGCTCTCAGTTACTGACCTGAGGCTTTCTTTTTATGGGATAGTCCCCTATTTTTACATAATTTTTCAAGGTCTTTTGTGTCAAGACCGTCATACAACTGTGGTTCACTCATGACTAATCTTGAACCCTTAAAACTCTCAATATAAAATTTTAACTTTTAACAGCATTGGGTTATAATCTTTAAGCCCAATCGACCTGTGGCATATGAATACTGTCATGACTCTGCCAATTGTCATGCTGTCTGGAGTGGCTCACAACTGTGAGTGTCTACCTCAGGGCAGACTGTCAGAAGACAGGGCAGACGTTCCAAACTGGTGGTTCATTCTATGACTAGATTGTACCAGATGTGAACTCCTGGATCACTATACCAGTCTTACCATGGAGTTGCAGACAGGCTGGAGTGTCTAAGGGGGCTATCTTGCCACCCAGACAAACTGGACTTTGTGATAAATGGTCACTTACGCTAAAGATCTCATCACATATAAGTTGCTTCCATTTCCAAGAGACCAGTCACTTACCCCAGATCAATTGGTACTCTAGATCTTACAGCAAAGACAATGCTGGCAGCCAATTCTAAAGGGTTATTAGCTAAGAAAAGGAAATGAGAGTTATTGAGAGGTTAAAGCAGCTAAAATATATGCACAGGTGAGTCACAGTTTGTAATTCTAAATGGTGGCAGTGTTGGAATAAACTGACAGTTTCCCAGAAATCTCTCAGGGCTACCCAGAATAATTCTGGGGATTTCTGTCTTCTCTTTCAGTTATTCTGCCCTGTTAGAATCCAAACAGAGATGAAGCATCTTTCCCTGAATCAATGCTTATAGCTTCTTTTCACAGAAAACAAGCTGACAGGGTCACTACCCACGTGGGCTTTTCTTTTGATGATGGAGAGTGAGGAATGCATTTTGAGTTTTTGACCTCCAGTCATCATGTACAATGACCACTTGCTTTGAAATTAGCACTTTTCTTTTAAAGTTCTTCATTTGCATTTCACAAACTTCTCTCTTGTTCGATGGGTTATTTAGTTACAGGGGTATACACAATGTAAATGTTTGCTATTACATTATAACAGGATACAGATAATTGAAAACAGTGCAAGTAACATCCCATTAGTTTTCACGAAGTTTAAACACCAAATACACTCTAATATATTTAACAACTCCTTTGATCTATACTAATACATAAGTGAATTGACCTGGGGCTTTGGTATGAGCTGGCATGTGGTCTGCCAGCATCACAGGAACACTTAGGGACAGCTCAGAAGCTGCCCAAATATGAGTGAGTAAAGGTTAGGCTCAGAGTTTCAGTCCCTTATGCCTATTAATACGTCTCAGCCTGGTACTAAGCAATGTCTTATGTTCCTGACTTCCCCACTGGATATGGTTATTCTCTGTCCTGTCAGACCAGAAAACTAGCTTTCTGGCTAGCTTTCCTGCTTGTTACCAGGATTTGCACTTCTCTATTTACCATGTCTGAAAGTACCACTGAATTAATAGAAGACGGATGTATTATAATGTTCTGAATAACCATGGTGCCGTTTGTCAGACAGATAACATTTGATGTCAGAAGACCTATGCGGTATGCAGAATTAGGAGAGAGGAAATAAATGGCATGGTTATTAATTCTTTAATACTTGAAACTACTTAGCAATGCATTGTTAGATCAAAGCTTTCCTTGAGAAGATTGTGTCGTGGGGACAGAGGATACTGGAGGTAGTTTGGAAAACTGTCATAGAATCCTAGGTATTCTATAGGAGGGAGGAAAATAGTGCATTACATTTCCATTAGGTTTAAAATCTCTTGTTTTCAGTTTAGCACATCTTCTGTTGTAGGTTAAATGGAACTATTCAAACATTCAATATGTTTTATTAAAGAACCAGTGACTAGTTTTCCAGTTTTCATAAATATCTTTAAAACGTTAGTATCTGCCACTTTTGCAAAAAACAAAGAAGTTAGTGGCATTTCTGCTTGTTAACTTGTACATGAAAAAAGGAGAAAGTTTGAGATGTTCTTTTCTGTACTGAAATCCACATTTTGTCCCCAAAAGATATCTTCTCTGGGAAAAATTTCAACATCTGTGATTTCTCTAACTGAAAAGGTGGACAAAGGCAGTGAGCCAGTGAATCTCTCATACCTTGTTATGTTGTGCATTTCGGGGTCTGGTTCATTTTTAGGGCCCAGATTTGCCTCCTGGGGAATCATGATTGGGAATTTACACCCAAATATTATATACAAAGTTATAATGATCTCATATTGAAGTCAATAACAATTTTGCAATTGACTTAAACAGGGACAAAGTTAGCCCTCAAGGCTTCTCTGTGGATGCATTTGCGAGCTCAGAAAAATAAAATAGAAAAATACTCCGGCAACATGAAATACAAGCAATACTGAATTATTATTTTTTTAACAAGGTACAAAATATGTGGTGGTTTTCCTCTTTTAGGGATGTGTCAGCACTAAACACGAAATACCCATTAATCTGGTAACATCAAATCTTTGGCGATGACATGTTATTGCAAACTGTCCATATTGAACAGGAACAGTTTGGTAGGGTTCTAAACAAAATATTGACTTTTTCACCACTGGCTGTGTCCCTCTCTAGAGCTTTCCAACTCCTGTACATTTCAGTGGAGTTCTAAAGTGTGTCTCCTTTGGTAACATTTAGTTGGGAAAGAGCCTGATTCTGATCTCACCTACACCAGTGTTATTCAACTGAAGTAAATGGATTTACATCAAGGTAAAAGCTATATAGCAAGATTAGAATCTGGCCCTAATGGAATTCTCCATATTTCCTGGTTTAGAATATATGTGTTTGTCTCTATAAGTAGCCCAAGTGAAAAAAGAAAAAATTGAGACTGTAATTTTATCTTGTTTCATAGCTTTGACTACACCTTATAAGGAGGGAAATTCTAAACAGACGAGAGACTACAGACAGAAATTAAGATGAAAAACCGGTGTTAGGTGCACATCCACACTACCCATATCAATTGCCTTCCATTTGATGCAAGGTAGTAAATATCTTCACTGTCACTGTTAGTTTTGAGGGGTTTGCTTTCTAGTAGCAACTGAAAGAAACTTTGATTAAGAATTCATCAGAAGGTTAAGTTTTGTTGCAAAAAAGAAGGCCCCCATGATTAAAAATACAATAGTAGTTCATTATACATTTTCCACTGAAATTTTTGACAAAAAATTGAAAACCAAATGTTTGGGTTTTCAGTTTTTTCACCACCCCCCTTTCTATTCCTTTTTTCCAGCCCCCCCCCCCGCTTTTACCCTTAATGGGGGCTATGAGTGCTTAAAATCACTCATCAGTTTGCAGGATTTGGATCTTTAAGCGTGAGATCCTCAACTTGTACAAATCAGTGTAGCTGCATTGACTTCAATGGCTCTACTCAGATGTACACCAGCTAATGATCTGGCATGTTATTATGATATCTCCTTTTCAAAGAGAGTTCTGAACCCTGAAAATTCTTCTGCAAGCTGTTGCAGAAAATCAGCTATCAAACTAAAGTTTTAAAACAGTGGGAGTAAATAACGGTAACAGAGTGTATTCTATTATAATAGAACTGCAACTGTATTTTATACTGATAATGAAATAGTTGAACAACAGATTTTACCTTTCATTTGTGTTTGAATAGAGCAATTACAGCATATGACAGTTCGCAAATATTTGTAATTGAAGGCTGTCAGATGAAGGGATTTTAGCAGTGAATTGTTAATTTTTAAAGTGATTCATTTGTTAACTGCTTCACTGCTGCCTAGATTACAATGCATCTGAGGCAAAGCAAATTGCTGGAAGCACATCACTGGTGCTGCTGCACTTACCTACTATATTCCCATTGAAGAGCCAATGTTCCGATAGAACGTTGGTACTTAAAAGAATGTTACAGCAACAAGGTGGTAAGTAATGTCTAGCATATGACTGACTATAGCAATATGGACACAGAGCATGCATCAGAGCCCATTGGCACATGTCCCAGGCATGTTGTGAAGCACATTGAAGGCTGAATGATTTTTATCTACTCTAGCTGTGCACCAGTGGCACATAAGCTAATGCCCTGAGTTGGGTCATTGATGTTAAAATATGGATCTCGTCTATTTAACCATAAATGTTTAAAATTAAAAATGATGGGTTTTGTTCAACATATGGAGAGCTAGACTGTGCTTTTTAAGGCATAGCTCTGTAATGTGGCAGACAGGGAGGGCCTGTGCTGTAATAGAAGTTCTCTTGTCCTTTAAAGAGGTACAGTTTGTGCTCCCCTCAGCATCCCACCCACCTCTGCTGGGCTAAAGGTGAGGGGAACAATCTGTCCCATAATTAAAAAAAAAAATAGAAAAAATTCTATTTCTCCTGATTATTTTTCAGACAAATTCTGTCCTGTGCTGCTTTTAAATTCCATGTGTTGCATGGGGTGTAAAGTCAGGGCAGAATGTGGCCCTTAATTTCCCCCTCGCCTCTTAAAAAAGTAAATAAGCAGCAGGGCTACAAGTGAAACACTAGTGAGAGAAATAGCCCAGATGTAGATATCAGAGTTGGGCAGATATTGCAAATCGGTGTCCATATCTGTTCATTTGAATTCTGAACAAGTGTTCCCTCAACCATCTCCAGGCTCCTTATTCAGTATAGGCTTGGACTTGCACCCATTGAAATCAATGGCAAAGCTTCCATTGCCTTCAGTGGTGCAGTTCAGGCCCTACCTGTGACTATTTCCAAGGACAGGGCTTCCTTGGCACAAAGCTTTGTGTAAAGTATAAATATATTTAATATCACACTGTGATTTCTCCTCTGGGAAGCAAATTATGGGCTAGATCATACCCGAAGGGTACTGCCCATAGTGAGGGGTGGCATGGAGCCACAGGACCACCAAAGTATGAGGAGGTATTTTGCCTCAGTGAGGCAGGAAGTCTCCAAGAGCTGCCTGGCATGAAGAGGGAGGGTACACACTGCACTACCCCATTATGGGCACCAGCCCTGCTCTGTAAGCCCCAGAGGGGAGATGAAGAGAAGAGGGAATGTGATCTCAGCTCTGCTCTGCCCCTCTCCACCCTCTTTGGGATACTGTGTATCCTGGAGGGAGCAGTCCTTGTACTCTCTGGAGTGCACAGGCTGCAATTCCACCAGGCCTTGATGCAGCCCATGCAAGTGGGAGGGAAAGGCCCCTTTGGCTTCAGTGGGACTCCAGTTGCCTTGGATCTAGCCTCTTATGCCCTCCTCTTCTGTGACCCACATAGGCACCAGGAACAAACTTGCCCTATAGCCATGATTTCTATTTGATATATTTCTCTTTAGTAATCCTTAGGAAATGCAGGTGCTCACCGGGTAGAGAAAATTAACACACAACAAATGACTTGATTAATTTTCCACTGTTAGTCCAAACAATGCCAGCCTTGCTAGTTATTTCTGGAATGCATTAGGGCTGTGGATTGCAACAGAGCCATATGCAGCAGACTGGCTTTGTTGCTAAGGAATAGTAGCAGCCAGTAAAGCACTATGAAAAGCGCTGGTTTTAGAATGCAGATTGAAAACAATGTCTGGTGGGAATTCCCTCTGGACTTACAGTACATTAATCTTTCAATCTCACATCAGAACTGCAGTATATTAGTTCATGTTCAGGTATCACAGCAAGGCTGTGGCACATTCTGACTGAACATTTGTAGACACAAATGAAACAAATGTGTCTTCTGTGAGCATTAGTGCCTTTATTTCAGTAAAACAGTTTCACAACATTTAAATTATTATTAAATTATCTTGTGAACATAGTACTCAGGAATTATTCTGGATTGACAGCCCTAAATATTGCTGCCCCCTCGTTATACACTGAACTCCTTTGGGGAAGGGGCTATATTTCACTATATGTATTATATAATGACCAGCATATCATCACTCCTCAACAAAGAAGAAATGCTAAGAAATACAGCGGCTGTACTGAGTTCTTAACACTTCTCTATCAGCCCATGTCAATCCTGATGGGGGGCCACTGAAGAGAAAGAGTAGTTCAGACTCCATGTCCCTGAAACATGCTTATAAAGTGTGTTATGCGTCCCCCTCTTGTGGCTGTTCCAGATAGAAGATAACCGTCTGGTACTGCTGCCAGCCAACAGAGTCATTCCATTAGCTCAAGTGGCAGAAGGGCTTTGGTGCCAAAAGTCCCATCTTTAATTGTCACTGACCCTTTGTGGTGCTGGTCATTACACTTGTTTAATCCTTATTTCCTCTGTTGAAACTGTTACTGGGGGTGACAATTATTGTCAGTTGTAGTAATAGTTTTTGGGAAGCACTGGGGTGTGGATAGAGATCACTAATCTCATTGAGTGCTGTCTGGACAGAGGCCACTAAACTCAGTGACAAGTGTATTAATGCCCAGCTAAATTACAGTTCAACAATAGCTGCCCTTTCTTTTTATTTTCCCCTGCAGAGATGCACTGCTAAACGCAGCTGCTAACAGCAAAGCAGTAGGGAGGATTGAAGTCGCAGGAACTTTGTCAGGGATCCATTTCTCTGTTTCAAGGAAATCACTGCCTTTTAGTTAAGTGGCTATTTCTTTTTGCTCATCCGGAAAATACGTGCCAAAAATATATGACATCTTAGAATGCAGATTGCATCATTTTGATTTTCTAGTGTGCAAATGTTGCAGGTTAAACCTTCCGTAGTGAAAGTTAAAAACCTGTTTCTTCTCTGGGACTTTTCATTTAGAAAGAAATGAATCTTCAGGTCCTAGTGAACAGATGTCCACATCATGCAACTCATTATCGCAATTGGCACTAAATGGCGTTGTTCTTGGCAATCTCATCAGAGAAACCAAGGACTGAAGGGACATGGAGTTTTAACTATCCTGCACTCTCTGGGTCAGGGTTGAGAGAGATTAGTAGAGAGTCTGCAGCTGGAATGTATTGGCTGTGTACAAAAACAGAGGGCTTCAGTCTCCAGTGCTCAAAAAGGCAACTGAGGAGAACTGAATTCACATAATTTTTTTAAAATGAAATATTGTCAGTATGTGTCTATGGAGATGACATTATGTTGGCAAATGACTTCAATTTAAATATGAGACGAAGAAATTCCAATGGCAAACTGATGGTACTCTGAGGCCACGTTAAGCTGTCAAAGTGAAACATTGTCAATAGAAGTGTAGTAAAGAGATGATTTGAAGATAGGAGGACATGGCAAAATGAAGTCAATGAAACGGGCCATGCTTAATTCTCAGCATCTAAGTAGTGACTAAGATGTGTCACTGCCTTTAAACTAGGCCCTATGGAGGATGTAACTTGTGAGAGCCATTCATCAGTGCAAATTAGGCTATGATGCTGACCGGATATAAATCATGATGCTAAATTTGCTATAACCTTCTCCTGGGATGAGTTCTTAGAGTATTGCCATAGTGGAAAAGTAGCAACCAAAGCCACAGCAGACATAAATGAGGTTTCAGGTACCCAATGGCGATTCAAGTTGCATATGACCTTGTTTTGAGGTCTTGCCACACTAGGTGGAAGACGCAGGAAGGCCTGCTTTTCAGTCAGTTGTCCTGCCAGCATCAGGCTGTGCTTTTTACATTGCCTAAGAAAATGGGTAGGAATATTATTTACAAACCTTTGCGGCATTAACTACACAGGGGTATTTAAGTGTGTCTAGAAGCACGAGAGGCTGATACAGAAAATCAAGTCAGCTGTCTGGAACAAACTTCTTGGCTGACTTGAAGGGTCAGCTGGTTCCATTTGCTCAGTCGACAACGAAATAGCAGTTGCTGGTGAAAGGGAACTGACAGGTGCTACAAAGGGCCCTAAACTCTCTCAATCATCTCATCTCATTGCTTTGTCCAAGGAGAAAAAGACACAAACAATTCCCACCAAAATGCATGAGAGAAAGAAAGTTCCAGCCCCACACAAAGATGTCCAAATTCATGCAGAGATCACACACGCACGCACACACATACGTTATTCTCAGCTTGGAGGAAAGGGTGGTGTGTTTAAGTATGCTTAGAGCAGGAGGACTGGAGTCAGGACTCCAATTTTGTTCTCAGCTCTGGGGGCGAAAGAGTGATCTAGTCAGAACAGGGGAACTTGAATTCATAACGCTGGGGGTGGAGGTTGTGTGTGTCTTATTACAGAGTGTCTTTGAGCCGGATCTTCCCGATGCAACGTAGCGTAGCTCCATGGAAGTCAACATAAGAACATAATAATGGCCATAGTGGGTCAGACCAAAGGTCCATCTAGTTCAGTATCCTGTCTTCCGACAGTGGCCAATGCCAGGACTCCCAGAGGGAATGAACAGAACAGGTAATCATCCAGTGATCCATTCCCTGTCGCCCATTCCCAGCTTCTGGCAAACAGTGGCTAGGAACACCTATGCCTTCTACTGTGCCTTTTGGGGGCCAGCTTATTATCAAGCTCATTGACTATGCTGATTTACACCAGCTGAGGATCTGGCCCTATGTGTTAAAGATTCAAAGATGATACAAAATCTAAACCTCCTAGCTCTCAGCCCCCCGGCTACGAAGCAACAGTCCATCTAAAAACCCAGCATATTTTTGCAGAAAAAGTAAGATGATTCTTTTATTAGGACCTGAGCAGAGTTTGCTGTGGCTGCACAGGCCACCAGCCACCAGCATTTAGAAGGAGGACATGGGAGTGAGGCATTTCATTTTGTTTGCTCCTGAGAGGGGTGGGAGTAGTTTAACATAGAGATTTCTGTCAGTCACCATTAGGCCTGAACACATCACTCCAATACAAGCGTGAAGGTTGTATTGCAAAAGTGCTTAGAAGTCCCAGTTGTGGACCAGGACACCATTGTGTACAAACACAGACCAAAAAGATGGCCCTTGCACCAAAGAGCTTTCAGTGGGGCTTTGGTTGGCTATTCGGAATGGAGCTGGTGATTTCAGACAAGTTCCATGTAGACAGGTCTAAAAACCAAAAACATTTGGCACTAGTTTTTGCCATAACTGGCAGTCTTATTAGTAAGTTCTGGGACTGCATTGGAATGGATACCGACCTGCCGTCTCAGTCCTAGAAAGCACGACTGAGGAGCCTGCCTTAGTTTACCTCCTTTAGAGTCCCCAGTAATTCCACGACAGCTTTCTTGGCACAATAATATGCCTTCTGTGGGGCGGTTTATTACCAAAACATAGTTCAAAGAATCCATAACAAAAGTCCCCAGACATGGTCCATTTAGCACTCCCTGTGCATGTAGTCCTTAGAATCACACATCCTGTTGTTCACCGACATAACACATATCACAATCCGGCATCTTCTGTTATACCTACATTCCTCGTCAGTCCTCTTCTGTCCTTCTGTGAGGACAGCCACCCCAGCCCTTCCAGCTGAGTCCAACCCTCCTCTTCCCAACTCTCCAGCCTCTCTGCTGGGACATCATCCTCACCAGGGAAGCATCCCTCACTCTTCCTGGCCCTCCCACTGTTCTCCTGGCTCCAGCTCTCCAGTGTGGAGACGTCAGTAGGTAAGCCACTCTGCTGTTCCCCTGCCTTGAGCTCTCTCCGGCTCTCGGCTTTGGCTCAGAAGTCGGCAGGAAACTCCCTCTGCTGCTTTCTGGCCTTCAGCCCTCTCCAGCCCGCTAGCCTTGGCTCTCTGACTTGAGGAGGTCAGCTGGAAACGCCCTCTTGCTGCCCTCTTGCCTTCAGCCTTCTCCAGGAACCTTTTACCACTTCCTTCTGGGACCTCTTGGTCTCTGGCAGCTCTCATCCATCAATCTCTCGCTCCCAAGCAGCTCCCATCTACCCTTTCCTTGACTGCCTCATAGTCTCCTTCCCTCTAGGGCCTAAGTGCCCTCTTTTAAGCCTAAATTGGGGGTCAAGTGACCAGTCACAGGTGCACTGGCCTCTTTCTTCTTAAAGGGCCATTGATAGATCCTTTCAGTTTAGGACCGGGGCACATTGTTGGGCTAATATGGAGACTCTTGCACTGCAATTGCCTGTGCTGTACCTGGTGTGGACAGGAGACTTACCTCTCATATTTTTACTTGCCACATAGGCTGATTTTAAAGATGTTTCTCTTTAAATAGGAGCATGCATCTTTACTAATACCGAAGTTATAATGCTGAATTTTTTACATCAGTAATTTCCATGGCAACAAAACATAATCTCATAAATACAGGATTATAACTTTACTGTGGGATCAAACAGGAGGAGAACTTGGGCAATGGGGGAGAAAGTTCTTATTTAAATGCCTTACACGGCAGCAAAAGGAATATCAAGAATCACTGTCAAGAGATTGGTGCACATTTTCTTTCAAATTCATCCATGTAAACTTACAAGAAATAATTATTTAAAATTAGGTGAACAAAAAAGCAAATTCTGTGTTCATTCTCACTGTGTTAGTCCATCCCCATTGTTCATCACTCTTGAGTGTTTGTCAGAAAATGAAATGTTGCAGATAGGGTAGCATAGCTCAGAAGGAAAATTGTGACTTCTTCTCCCAGCAGAGCACTTGCGTAAATCAGTTTTTGGAATAAGGCCCAAAAAGTCAAGTGATACTGTCTACATTGTGAGATAGGAGTGGCTCATCTCTAACTGTCCTTAGTGAGAATTCCAGTTAAAAACATTTATCTGGTTCTTTCTGCCCAGCCTGGTTGTGGAGCAGAGCGAAACCAACAGAGACCTGCTGAAGGATTCTAATTAGGGCTGTCAAGTGATTAAAAAAATTAATCGTGATTAATCGCGCTGTTAAACAATAATAGAATATCATTTATTTAAATAATTTAGGATGTTTTCTACATTTTGAAATATATTGATTTCAATTACAACACAGAATACAAAGTGAACAGTGCTCACTTTCTATTTATTTTTATTACAAATATTTGCACTGTAAAAAACAAAAGAAATAGAATTTTTCAATTCACCTATTACAAGTACTATAGTGCGATCTCTTTATCATGAAAGTTGAACATACAATTGTAGAATTATGTACAAAAAATAACTGCATTTAAAAACAAAACAATGTAAAACTTTAGAGCCTACAAGTCCACTGAGTCCTGCTTCTTGTTCAGCCAATCGCTCTGACAAACAAGCTTGTTCACATTTGCAGGAGATAATGCTTCCTGCTTCTGGTTTACGTCACCTGAAAGTGAGAACAGGTGTTCGCATGGCATTGTTGTAGCTGGTGTTGCAAGATATTTATGTGCCAGATGCGCTAAAGATTCATATGTCTCTTCATGCTTCACCCACCATTCTAGAGGACATGCGTCCATGCTGATGACAGGTTCTGCTCGATAACGATCCAAAGCAGTGTAGACCGCTGCATGTTTATTTTCATCATCTGATTCTGATGCCATCAGCAGAAGGTTGTTTTTCTTTTTTTGGTGGTTTGGGTTCTGTAGTTTCCGCACTGGATTATTGCTCTTTTAAGACTTCTGAAAGCATGCGCCACACCTCATCCCTCTCAGATTTTGGAAGGCACTTCAGATTCTTAAACCTTGGGTCGAGTGCTGTAGCTATCTTTAAAAATCTCACATTGGTACCTTCTCTGCGTTTTGTCAAATCTGCAGTGACAGTGTTCGTAAATCAACAACATGTGCTGCGTCATCATCCGAGACTGCTATAACAGGAGATATATGGCAGAATGTGGGTAAAACAGAGCAGGAGACATACAATTCTCCCCAAAGGAGTTCAGTCACAAATTTAATTAACACACTATTTTTTTAACAGACATCATCAGGATGGAAGCATGTCCTCTGGAATGGTGGACAAAGCATGAAGGGGCATACGAATGTTTAGCATATCTGGCAGGTAAATACCTTGCAATGCCAGCTACAAAGTGCCATATGAACGCCTGTTCTCACATTCAGGTGACACTGTAAATAAGAAGCAAGCAGCATTATCTCCCATATATGTAAACAAACTGGTTTGTCTTAGCGAGTGGCTGAACAAGAAGTAGGACTGAGGGGACTAAAGTTTTACATTGTTTTGTTTTTGAATGCAGTTATATAAATTGCACTTTCACGATAAAGAGATTGCACTTCAGTACTTGTATGAGGTGAACTGAAAAATACTATTTCTTTTGTTTATCATTTTTACAGTGCAAATATTTGTAATAAAAAATAATAATATAAAGTGAACCCTGTACACTTTATATTCTATGTTGTAATTGAAATCAATATATTTGAAAATGTAGAAAAACATCCAAAAATATTTATTATAAATTTCAATTGGTATTCTATTGTTTAACAGTGCGATTAAAACTGCGATTAATTGAGATTAATTTTTTGAGTTAATCACATGAGTTAACTGCGATTAATTGACAGCCCTAATTCTAATCAAGTCCACTGCACTTTCCTGTACAGGGAGACTGATGCATACTTTTCTTTATGTGCTGTACTACTCTGACCTTAACATTTTATCTTATATCAGAAGCTGTTCATCACTTCCATACCTATTTACATATCATAAAATTACAGAGCAAATGTAGGTTTACAAAAAGAAAAGCTACAATTTCGTATTAACATAGCAATTAAGGAAGACTTTACACTAACACGCTGTATATAAATACTACCCAACAAATTGTAGGGAAAAAGGTAATGGAATAATTCCTGGTACCTTTGATATGAAAGAGCCATTTTCTGGCAGGACTGACATTTTCTTTGTGCTGGCAGGAGAGGACACAGAAAAGGAGTAATTTCTCAAATGAGCATACTCCGCACTGAGGCCTAGGGTCCACGATACATTCGGTCAGCCTCTAATTAAGGAGCTGGAGTTGGACTTTCTCAGTAATTAACTTTTATTTGCAGTTACACTGAGTTTCTCATTTCTGAGACTCAGGCTTCCGTGCTAAAGCTGGAAGTAGAGGTTGGCTTTGAGAAATAAAGAACGGATCGATGGAGAGAGAGGATGAAAAGAGTGTGGCACATTTTTCAAGATATTTTTATGTTAAAAAGACTCAGAGTAAGAACTCAGTCCTCAGATATATGGGTGGTTTTGCCTTATCTCAGTTGTGCTAAATGCTAGAATGACCCTGATGTTTTCCAAAGAGGAGAATTTTTTTTCTGGAACTGTTGTGCTTTCTGAAGTTTGTGTTCTGGTTTTCTGTTATTTGCAGTATTACCTGGTTTTCCAAATATGTGAAACATATCCCCTTGATTCTGTGCTTCAGATCTGGAATTGCTGGTATTCTTTTTAAATGGTTAATAAGATGTTCCTTCAAAATGTAAGAATACAAACAAAAAGTGATAGCTAAGAACAGAATTACCTCCTAAAATAGGGTCACTATTGATAATTAAGTAGAACATTATCGTAAATCAGTGTGGCACTAAGAGGCATAACAAAGACCATGAAAAAGAGAGGTGATAAATTAGACAGTCACAAATGCTAATTGAGTTTTGTTTGTAATTTTAAATAGTGCCTCCAGATTTTATTTTTAATGTTGCTTGTGGGCTGAGTCTAGATTATGGTGCTGAACTAGATATAATAACAGTTAGGGACTGAAGTGACCTATTAGCTCATTCTAATCCAGCTCCCTGCGAATGCAGCATTGTTCCCTCCAGTATCTTCTCTAGTGTTTTGTACACTTTTGATTAAAAAGTCATAAGCAAAGGGTCTCCTTTCCTCACTTCCTTGGAAGACTATTCCACAGCAGAATATATCCAGCTATCAGGAAATTGTTCATGATATTCATCCTATAATAACTCTTTCTTAATTTTGTCTCATTACTCCTAGTTTCACTTTTTTGTAGCATACTAAATAATTCTTCCCCGTCCTTCCTATATTTATACAATATTTGTATGCGCTTGTCACCTAGACATTGCATAGCCAAGCTACACATCTTCAGCTCTTTTAATCTTTCCTTGTTAATCAGTCCCTTGAGCATGTTTGTCTCTGAACTTTCTCCAGTTTGTCATTATATTCTTGGTGACATGGTGCCCAAAACTGAGTGATGGATTTTATATACCATTGTTCCAGAGCCATAAAACAAGGTTCTGTTATCTACGTGCTTCGTGCCAAGTTGCTTCTAGGGAGCAATGATGATCTCGAGTGAGCTGGGGATTGATTTTTGGCTCTGCCATAGACTTCCAACCTGATGTGGGGTTGAAAGTGGTAGTTTTAAATTGTTGGACACCAACTAATTTTATTTTAAAAATTACTAAGAATAGTTTGTTTAGAGAAACATGAAATGGTAGCCATCTTAATATTCAGTAAAGGTGCACACAAGTTTGTAACCACTTAAAATAAGTTTTAACATTGCTATCAATATCATTTTTGCATAGACATTGAGGTCTCCCCCCCACACACACACTGACCTTAGCCAAGTCATTCAATCTCTTTGTGCCTCAGTTCCCCCTTGGTCAAATAGGGGTAATAATTCAACATAGGGGTGTTGTGAAGACAAATTCATTAATGATTGTGAGCACTCCGTGACTACAGTGATGGGAAGGAATATACATAGAATAAATCAAAAGCACATCGGCCATTTTTGCAGCCACATCACTTGAAAACTCAGGTGTAATTTGCTGTCATCCCGACTGTAGGTCTCTTTCAGCATTACTATTTTATAGATTTCTCCCTCCCAAGGGGTGTAATATTTTAGATGTATATTTTTTAATTTTCCACATATGTAGGAATATGCACGTTTGTAAGATGTCTGACCTTACCTTTTTTCCAAGATAAATCTCATTTTATTGGGGGGGGAGGGGTAGTTCCAACCCATGTTGCTAATCCTCTGTTCTGCCTGGTGTCCAGACCCTTTGAGTCCGTGATGTAATGCTTCTGTATATGCAGGAGGCTTCTAAGGACAGCAATGTGGGGGGTGAAGTGGACTGACTCGGGCCGCAGACCTACAAACTTCTCCACCCTGTGCCCCGCACACCATCCTAATAAAGTCACTGGGACTCCATGTTGGTGCAGGACTGCCCTTCTTGTGGAGCAGCTTCCAAGATAGGGGCTGTGATTGGAGTCAATGGGGGTCATTCCCTTGACTTTAATAGGTTTTGGATCAGATCCTTAGTTATCTACAACATGTGTAGGCTTTATTCATTCTCTCTATGGCTTTACTGCACATGTCATAGCTCTGTGATTATCTTGGCTGTTTTGCATCAAGGGGCCTCTGCTTAATATCGGTTACTACATATGCAAGTATTTCAACAGTGAATCACTTGGTTTAGTAATCCCCAGAAAGCAGAACAAAAGGAAAGTGCTATACATAAATCTTTGACTCGAGACAGACCAAGGAAATATCTGTCAGAGCTTTAAGGCTTGTAGATTGGTTTATTCTTTTAATATAATTTATAAAACAACTCTCTTTTTAAGCTACACTGTGCTGTAAATGTGGTGAGTTTTAAATTACAGTATTAGAAAGACAGAGGGTTAGTAAATCACTGTGTATATAGTATCATAATGTGGTGTCTAGTAATGGTGTAATTCAGGATTTCTTCACGGGATTAATATCTTGACAGTTCTAAATGGCACCTAGCTGATATATGGTCTGCAACTTGTCAGCTCTGACAAAATATTTGTTTCATCCTGCCTGACCTTTCCCACCAAAATAGTGTTATGCATTTTTCGTCATAGAATCGTAAATAAACCATCATATGGCTTTGGTTCATCATCTTTTAGCTAAAAGGAATCCTTGGGCCTGATCCTGAGCTGGTATAAGTTGTCATAGCTCCATAAAAGATAATGGAGTCATGCCAATTTACTCCAGATGAGGATCTGGACCTTTGTTTTTGTGTGTCTTCAATGAGGACTTCCTTGCTTGGCCAAGGATGATTGGATGGGAGATTCTTCGCCATCTAGCAATGTGCTGCTATTTGTACACCCAAAACTACAAGTGATGACAGTGGGAGTTTTGGGTGCTCAAGTTAAGGAGGATTGGCCCTGTGATGTGTATTAGGACTTATGGGAACCCTAGAGGTGGTCAGTTTCCTTGATGGCATGTCCATTCTTTGAAATCCAGATCTAGCTATGATTGTTATGGCACCAGGAAGGAAATAGACCACATCCCCATCAGAAATTGCTCCACAGTGAAATCTCACCAGGTCTTCAGGGATGCAGAAGCACCAGCAAACTCAGTTCATAAACTAGTTTTCACCCAGCTCCTACTGCATCGTCCTACTCTTCGCAAGCCAGATGTCCACCACCAATACAATGTCCAGTGGCTATCCAAGGATCCTATTGAAGCTGTGAAATTCAGGAAGGCCTACATAACCTTGGTACCCTATTGGATGACGCAGTGATCGCCTGGAGTGGTATATGTAACGCTATATCACATGCTACCATTGGAACAATTGGTTCTTCTTTGAGGAGTGTCTCTGTGGGTGCTCCACTTTAGGTGTCTTGGTGTCCTGCGCTTATAATTGGTGATTTGTACTATCAGTGCCCTAGTTGGCCATGCACGCGCGGCAGTTGTCTCATGCCGCTCCGAGCGGCTACCTAGCACGCGCAGTCAACCAATTCCCAGTTCCTTCTCTACTGCCCTTGGCTTGAGTCGGAGCGACAGCAGCACCCCTTCAACTTCGTAGAAAGTTTATATTCCTTCCTTTTTCTTGTATCCCTTCTATTCTAGTTAACTTTGATTAACATTACTTTTAATTCTTCCATATTAAAAAAAAAATAGGGTAGTTTTTCCCCTCCTCCCCCCCAGCGGGCCACTGCCAACAACGACTGCTTAAACAAGGGCTGCCCCGTCTTCTCCAGACCTGGACCTTCCTCAGGCATGCCTGGTTCCCCTGGATTTAAACGCTGCCTGACCTGCAGGCTATCGATACCTGTTTCAGACGGCCACGCTCAGTGCTTCCACTGTCTCGGAGAAACCCATATTCCTCAAAAGTGTCCTCATTGTAAAAAACTGACTGCCAGGACACTAAAGGCCAGGGACCTCCAACTTAAATTACTCATGATGGAGAAATCCCTCAGCACAGCCTCCGACCCAGAGTCCAGGATGCCTCCTGGCCAATGGTTGCCAGCAGCAGCCTCAGACAAGGGCTCCACTACCAAGACAGCTTCTAAGGACCCTATCCCTAAAAAGGCAACCAAACACTGGTCTCAGTCATCACCACAGCAAGATCCACTTAAAAAGAAATGGGCTCCTGATGAAAAATCTGCCCTGGTACCATTGGCACCAAGAGCCTCGAACCGTGAGGCACTGGGAATGTCTGTTACCGAGACTTCCCAAGGAGCCAAGGACCTGGTACAGGCAGGCTCTCAGTCAGGTGCACGATCTAAAGCCAAGGTCCCTAGATCGACACCGACCACACCAAAGAACGTCCCGGCACCGACGCTGTAATGGCGCTACCTGCTGCACATATTCAGCTCAGCAAGACCTTGGCACTGACAGTTCTGACCTTCTCTTCTCAGACTGTGCTGCCATCCCTGGCACAGAGCTTCCCGGTACCGCAACTTTTCACTAGACAGGTGGACCTGGCCATTTCTTCTATGCCAGGAACCCCCGTATTGGTTACCGACGGTACCCCAGCGAGGCCCGGACCAAGCCAGATCATCACCCCAGGGGCTTCAGCGCCACCTCTCTCTAGTGATGAGGAGGACGACCCAGGACTACACCCCTCGCCACTCCTTTCCTAAAGCTGGACCCTCACATCATCAGCCACTGGTAGACACGCAAGCTTGGAAGCCCCACCCTGGCTGCCACCTCCTATGGCCATCCCACCCAACTGGACATATTGGGACCCATGGGCCATTTATAGGGCTCAGAACATTAGACCGCCTAACCCACCGGTCTCCAGAACACCCTGCTCTCCCTCACCAATGGACCCCGTATCTTCAGAGGCCCAAGATGAGGAGACCGAAAGAACAGCAGGACGCACCTGAAGGAGACACCTTACCGCCTTCGCATATCTCATTTTCCTCTCCAGATGAAACGATCATGCCTCCACCCCCCACATCGGGGGATGACTTCAAGTCCTTTCAGGACATCTCCTTGTCTGAGCTTCCTGAGTGCCAACATAAGCAAACTGACATTCTCCAGGTGTCCCCATCAGCAAAAATAGCACTGCCGATTAATGCTGCCATGATGGACCCTGCCAAAATCATCTGGCAGACGCCAGCCATGGCCCCTTCTTCCTGCAAAAGGTTGGACAAAAAATATTATGTGTCGGCAAAAAGGGCTGAATTTCTCTTTACCCACCCCACGCCTAATTCAGTGGTTGTGGAGGCAGTAAATCAGAGGGGCAAACAACAACAGTTCATATCCACTCCTCATGACAAGGACTGGAAGAGGCTAGCCCAGGGATTGGCAACCTTTGGCATGCAGCCCATCAGGGAAATCTGCTGGCGGGCCAAGACAGTTTGTTTACCTGCAGCGTCCGCAGGTTCGGCCGATTGCAGCTCCCACTGGCTGCAGTTCGCCGTTCCTGGCCAGTGAGGGCTGCAGGAAGCGGCGGCCAGCACATCCCTCGGCCCACGCCACTTTCTGCAGCCCCCATTAGCCTGGAACGGTGAACCGCGGCCAGTGGGAGTTGCAATCGGCCGAACCTGCGGACGCTGCAGGTAAACAAACTGTTCTGGCCCGCCAGCGGATTTCCCTGACGGCCCGTGTGCCAAAGGTTGCCAATCCCTGGGCTAGACCTCTTCGGGTGCAAAGCCTATTCCTCCGCCACCTTGCAATTCCATATCGCAAATTACTCTGTATTGCTTGGAAAATACACACACAACATACACACACAACCTGTTTTCTACAGATGGCAGTGAAACCACCTTGAACCCTCCCTTTAATACCTCACCTCCTGACACAGGACTCAGGATGCATCAATCAGCCCAACCTGGCTCTTCTCCATCTCAAGGCCTGGCTTCTCCGTGGCTGATGGGTATTGACAAAGACTATTCCGACAAAGTTAAAGCCATACTCTTGAACAGCCGCCGACTAAGCACACGGAAAACACATACTCAGAAGTGGAGATGATTTCGCACCTGGTGCGAGGCTAACCATATTTCTCCATGGTCGGCCCCACAGCCCAGGGTCCTCGAATATATACTGGGTCTTAAAAAATCTGGGCTATCCAACAGCTCCATCTGAGTACACCTCACTGCAATCACCTTGTTCCATGATAACATGGATGGAGCCATTATCTTTGTTCATCCAACCACTAAGCGTTTTCTAAAAGGCATGATGAATACCTACCCAACACTAATGGACCATACCCAAATGTGGGATCTTAACCTCGTCCTCTGTAGCCTCATGGGGAAGCCATTTGAACCCTTAGCGACTTGTTCGTTTCTAAATCTATCGATTGAAAGTGGCCTTTCTCATCGCCATCACATCGTCGAGAAGGGAAGGAGAGCTAGGTGCCTTAATAGCACACCCGCCTTATACCACATTCTGTAAAGACAAAGTGATCCTATGGCCACACCCCAAATTCATACCCAAGGTAGCCTCGCCCTTTCATCTAAAACAACCGATAGACTTACCTGTGTTTTTCCCGAAACCACATGCCAACAACAGGGAGGCTTCTTTTCACATGCTCAACAGCTGCAGAGCAATAGCTTTTTACCTAGAAAGAACAAAAACATTTAGAAAATTGTCTTGTCTTTTTCTTTCCATAACAGAACAATTGAAGGGTCAGACCATCTCTAAACAGAGACTATCTAAATGGATCTCGGGCTGTATCCATTTGTGTTATCAGCAGAACAACCACCCTGCTCCACGAGGAGTTCGCACACACTCCACTAGAGCATTGTCAACATCAATAGCATTTCTCAATGACATACCCATCACAGACATTAGCAAAGCACTACGCTCTCGAGCAACAATCAGCTGCAGACACAGTTTGGACACTCAGTGCTAGCTACTGTCAATAAACCAACTCTGAAGCACCCCTTCCCTCCTCTGAGGGGTACTGCTCCATAGTCACCTAAAGTGGAGCACCCACAGGGACACTCCTTGAAGAAGAAGAGAAGGTTACTCACTCTGTGCAGTAACTGAGGTTCTTCGAGATGGTTGTCCCTGTGGGAGCTTCACTATCCCCCCTCCTCCCCTCTACTTTGGAGTTTGACTCTGATCCTCTGGGGTAGAGAAGGAACTGGGGGTCGGTTAGCTGCGCATGCTACATAGCCGCTCAGAGTGGTGCGAGATGGCTGCCACACTTGAGCAGGGTGCCAAGACACCTAAAGTGGAGCACCCACAGGTACAGCCATCTTGAAGAACCTCAGTTACTGCACAGGGTGAGTAACCTTCTCTTTCAGATGGTTATGCAGGAAACCTTGGCTTTCTGAAGAGGTCTTTGATGTGTTAGTGAAAAAGGCAGAATCACGCAAGCAGGGAGATGTCCAGGAACTTAAACAGCTGAAAGACATTTTCCAGACCTTGGCAAAATCTGAACTCTATCTCAGTTCTCTGGCTAACAAAGCAGAGAATGGCCTAAAGAATAACAATCTGCATTTCAGCCTACAAAGCCTGGGTAGCAGCCCTAAACCAGCCTTTTAACATCCCCATCATGAAACCAGACAGCTCCCTGCTCATCAGTGGATGAGATCCTGGAAAGGAGTTCAGTGACAAGCTGCTTGATTGTATGTTACCACATGGTATGAAGCTTAGTCCTTGGCATTCCCACTGCTATTCAACATGTGCTGAGCTTAAGAAAACCCAAGTGATTATTGTAAATGGAGTCAGTCCCCCTCCCCACACAAAGACACTCACATTCACTAGCAGTAGGATTGCTTTCGGTTGACACCATTCCATTTTCACTTTAACATTCCAGTGAAAGAGCAGTGCTCCAATGAAAGTGTTTTACTATGGTGTGTCAAATACTTTTCTTTAAAATCTACCCAGTTGTTACTCTACCTGGTGGGAACAGATGCATCTACTTCTCCTTCCCCTGAGATGCGTAGCAGGGCTTTGGGACTTGAAATAGGCAATTATAAATCAAATAACAGATGGCTTCGCAGATTAGTCTGGATGACTAAAATCACAGTCACATTGAACAAAAGATGGTGATTAGCTAGTTGAATAACAATAGCCGGAGTCCAACGCAGATGTACTGGAAACAAGGAAAGGATCAGACACTAACATTTCTATTTTTCTTAGTTCATTATATACATTCATTGTCACAATACCATCTTAATGTTAAAACCACGATTACGCAGGTTTCAGTTTTAATTTTTCTAACTGATCGTTTATTTACAATACCATATTAATATTTTCCCCACAATTACATGCTAATAAAAAGCTTAATGCAGTTTGCGTACAATTAATGCATTTGTTGCAAAAGCATTCTATAAATTGCTAAGTATATTTTAGTTAATTTCTTTAAATATTCTTACAGTTAAAGATTAGCTATTTTACATGCAGTCATGTTTCTCTGTATGTAAGTATATAGACTAAGGACTTTTGCAGAGGTAACTCTTGTAAGTCATAAGTCAATACACATACACTTTGCTTGATCCTGCACAGATCAGGTATGAAGTTTTGCATGCATAATTGCAAGGCAAAATGTGATGAACAAGTCATGTTCTGGTATTAGGCCTCAACCCAGCAAAGTACTGGATTGACTAAACTCAGTGGGACTGCTCATGTACAAAGGTGAAGCATGCTTAAGTGCTTTGCTGAATCAGAGACTTAATAATTATACTACTGCACAGCCAAACAGTTTGGTAGCACCCCCTATAGTTAAGGTTGCCTGACATTTTGCCATATGAGATGCAGTTTTTAATTGCTTATAACGTTGCCAAATTTTAACCGTTTGGGTTGAAATTTTCCATGCTGAGTGTCTGTATCAGGATGATTTTGGTAAGTGGCGGGCAGGATATCAGCAAAAATGGTTCAACCATTTCTGAGAATGAAATTAGGGGAAAATACACTGTTTAGGCCATTTTAATAAATTCTTGCAACCATTTTATTAATAAGCTCTAGCACCTCCATGCTATGGAGCAGAGAAATGAAATGTGTTGGGGGAAGGAGGGGGCCACCCTGGTATCTGGGATGTGCCTTTTGCCATCCTGGTGAAAATCGGCACAAATCTGGGCAAGTTATGAGCCTCTGAAAAATCTCAGTTCACACATAATCAGTAGAGACTTGTTAGAGTTTCACAGCTAAATTCCCCTAAGCTTTTGTCTGTATTGAGCATGCTCCCACTCAGGAATGCAGGGCTGAGCAATCAGTGCTCTCCCTGAAGGCACCCAGGCAGCAAGGAAGTGACCTGACTGGAATGTAGAGGAATAAGGCGCCTGACCTTTGGAGTTGGTGAGGATAGAGTCTGGAACGAATGGCTGCAGGGGGGTGGAAACTGGGACAAAGATTTTGGGGGTAGGGCTTAGGACAGAGGTGGGCAAACTATGGCCCACAGGCCACATCCGGCCCATGGGACCCTCCTGCCCGGCCCCTGAGCTCTTGCCTCGGGAGGCTAGCCCCCGGCCCCTCCCCCGCTGTTCTCCCTCCCCCGCAGCCTCAGCACACTGCGTCGCCGGCGCAATGCTCTGGGCGGCGGGGCTGCATGCTCTTCCCAGGCAGCGCAGCTGCAGAGCCACGGCCTGATCCGGTGCTCTGTGCTGCGTGGTGGCGTGGCTGGCTCCAGCCGGGTGGCACGGCTGCCTGTCCTGGTGCTCTGGGCGGCGCGGCTGTAGCGCTGCCAGCCACCGGCACTCCAGGCAGCGCGGTAAGGGGGCAGGGAGCGGGGAGGTTGGATAGAGGGCAGAGGAGTTTGGGGTGGTGGTCGGGGGCAGGGGTGTGGATAGGGGTCAGGGAGGTCAGAGGGCGGGGAACAGGGGGGTTGAATGGGGACAGGGGTCCTGGGGGGCAGTCAGGAAGGAGAGGGGGCGTTGGATGGGGCAGTGGGGGGCAGTCAGGGGCAGGGGTTCCGGGGGCGGTCACAGAGAAGGGGTGGTTGGATGGGGCAGGGGTTCCGGGGGGGGGGGGCAGTCATAGGGTTACCATATTTCCACAATCAAAAAAGAGGACACGGG
>NW_020698380.1:506375-577632 GCF_002925995.2 Terrapene triunguis
GGGGGGGGGGGGGGGGGGGGGGGGGGGGGGGGGGGGGGGGGGGGCAGTCAGGAATGAGAGGAGGTGTTGGATGGGGCAGCAGGGGGCAGAAACGGGTAGGGGGAGTCCGGGAGCAGTCAGTGGACATAAGAACATAAGAATGGCCATACTGGGTCAGACCAAAGGTCCATCCAGCCCAGTGTCCTGTCTACCGACAGTGGCCAATGCCAGGTGTCCCAGAGGGAGTGAACCTAACAGGTAATGATCAAGTGATCTCTCTCCTGCCATCCATCTCCACCACAGGACAGGGAGGGGTGGATGCGTCAGGAGTCCCGGGGGGCCAGCAGGGGGGGTCGGAAGAGGGTAGGGGCCAGACCACACCTGGCTGTTTGGGGAGGCACAGCCTTCCCTAACCAGCCCTCCATACAATTTCGGAAACCGAATGTGGCCCTCAGGCCAAAAAGTTTTCCCACCCCTGATCTAAAGGTTCTAACCCCACTGATGAACCATGTGGATGTCAGTATGGTTCCACACAGTGGAATTTCTGTTCTTTCCAGTTTGTTTGTTTTTAGAAGCCTGTGTAATTTCACCAAAAAGAAAAATCCATGTTAAAAGAACGTTGGGGTTGCAAGCTAAAGCTCTTAATGGTTAGGATGGACTTCAGTGCACAAGATGGACAGTGTTCAGGGAATGAGAAGTTATTCAATGCCTCATTTTCACCTCATTGCTCAGTGTGTGGCCTCCATACTCCATGGCTTACTTACTGCACATTAAACCCTGCTTTGAATACAGAATGATTACTTTCCTTGTGGGCTTTTCTTTGGCACTCATCACTGCAGCATCTGAGTGCTTCACAAACATTAATGGATTTATCTTTACAACGTGCCTGTAGTAAGGTGCAATAATATTAATCCCATTTTACAGATGGGAAAGTGGGGCACAGAGACATTCATGTTAAAAGCATCAATTAATTTTGGATGCCCAATTTGAGATGCCTGTAGCTTGATTTTTCATAGAACTTGGTAATCTATTGCATTTTGTTTGTTCAGACGAGGGCCGAGTGAGTAGCTGTTTTTTTGGTTCAGTGGTCAAACTGAAAAAAATATCCTTTGGGATTGAACTGAAACTGAAATGTTTTTGGTGTTTCTCACCAAAGCAAAACATAATTCATTTTGGGGCAAACAAAACATTTCATTCAACCCAAAATGATTTTTTCCAGTTTTTCATTTTGTTAAGTTTTGGGGTGTTTACAATAGTAACCACATGGGTTTTCTTAAGTTCCAGCACATATTGCATAGCAGTGGGAATGCCAAAAACTATCTAACATGGTAACATTCAAGTTCAAGCAGCTTATCACCGAACACCTTTCCAAGGTTGGATGTTGGGGAAAAGAACGTCTCACACACAGGAACGTGGGCTTTGTGATAATGAATACAACCCTGGAATCTGTGATCCTGGGCACAACTGGTAAATCCATTGTTGCATCTAGTCAGATATTCTGCTGCAATATAGAAATCCCACACTGGAGAGGAAGGGGTTAAGAAGCTGCTGTGAGCCCAGGTGGCCCCACTGCACCTGCAAAGCAGGAATAGGAGCTTAGATGGGGGGGAGCAGAGTAGCTCAGTTGCAGGCAGACAGTCAGTGAATCCATGCTCTCAGCTCCTGGTGAGGAGTGTTGCAGGAATGCCAGCTGCTTGGGGAGAGTGACCTGACCAAGCCTACAAAGAAGGGGCCTGTGATTATTTGAAGGTCAGAGACTTTGTCTTTAGCTCTTTACTTTATTCTGAAGGAAGGGAGGGGATTGGTAGGAAGTGATCCAGGGAGGCAGCTGCACAGGGCCCTGGATTGGAGCCCAGTGGAAGGAGCAGGCCCAAGCTCCTGTACCAACCCTTGAAGAGGGGCAGCTATAGAAATGTGTCCCTCAGCGGTGAACTGAGTTGGGGGAAGATACAAGAGACCCTTACTCAAAGAGGCAGCCCTGAATCCCTTGCTTAATCCTGAAGACTTCCCTGTTACTGGAACCTTTTTGTATATACCCCAAAAGTGGGGTAGGGGAGTTGAAAATGTACTGGCCAGAGGGCAGAGTCACTGAAAGGAGAAACCACTGCAAAGCAGAGTAGTAATAAAGGGAAATGCCAGGGAAGAAGTCAAGCTGTCTCACCCCCTGTCTGTCCACTAGGCAGTACCAGAGGTGTGTTCCCCTTCACAGTGGTTTTAAATCTGTTTTTAACCTTTTGTAACAAATCCAGTTAAATTTCTAAATGAAATGGTATTTCAAAATGAAAAGCCAGAACATATTTGTTTTGAAAATGTCTAAACCTTTTGTTTAGGGTTTTGTTTTTTATTATTTGGCTGGAACTAATCACCAAAATTGACCTTACTTCAAGAATATTTCATTTGACCAAAAATGCTTTTTTTTTTGGGCAAATAAACTATTTGCCAAAAGAAATGCTCTAGTTCAGAACTCAGATCTTGTTGACTTAATTTGCAGCTGTGAGTGCTGAGTGCCTCTGCAATTCAGGCCCCAGGTTTCTCAAATTGTGCACCTGGAAGATGAGAGCACACAATTAGTGACCACCTGTGAAAAGTTTGGGTTGAGTGACTTGCCCATCATCACATAGGAACTCTGAGGTAGGGATAGAATCCTGTTTTCCAGACCAGCGTTCAGTTGTCTTAATCATGAGACCCTCCTTTCTCTTCTTCTAATCCCTTGCCTCATTCACTACACATCTTCCAATTTCTATAGCAGAAGAGGCAGGGATACTACAGACAACAATCTCCTTCACTATATAACCCTGATTCATTCCCTGAGCACAAGCCATCCTGTGCATGGAATGAGTAAGGGGTTCTTTGGAAAAATAGTATGTATATTTATATTATTATAGTAATGCCTAGAGAATCTCACCTCAGACGAGACCCTTTGGGCAACAGACTGTACACACATAGTAAAATAAAATGTTGCCCCGGGAGTTTACAATCTACAGACAAGACAAGGGATTGGGTGATGGGGAGAAAATCTCCATTTTACTGAAGGGAAGACAGAGGCACAGAGAGGTTAAAGGGGAAATTTTTAAATGCATAAATGGGAGCTGGAAGCCTAACATCCCTTTGTGCCTTTTTAAATCTCTCCCTAAGCTGCCTGAGGCCTCGTAAGAAGTCTGTGGTAGCCAGATAAATTAACCACAAGATTATCCTTCCTCCTCCTTGATGTGTTCACTCTTGCATCCCCTCATCTTTCTTCAATAATGCCTCACTGATTTTGTTTAAATGGAGTTACTCTGGCTTAACACTAGTGTAGCTGAGAGCACAATTTGGCCCATCTTAATGACAAGGTAGAAAAAATATCTGACACATGAAACTGCAATTATTACATTTTAGGTTAGGTGAATTGTCCAAGCAGCTGTTTATTGACCTAATTTCCTCATTAAGGATCCCTGTGGTTGCATATTTATTCTTTCCTATCTGGGCTATTGCTCTTCTAGTCTGTTGTACAACAGACTAGATATGTTGGAAACATGATAGCAAGGGCTGTCATCTCATCTCAGACATGCCAGGAAAAATCTGTAGTAACTCCACTGACCAAATTTGCACTAATGTAACTGTGATCAGAATCTGGCTGTTCATAGTCATCTCTGTTAGGGGAAAGAAATGGCCTTCTTAAAATACTTGGTCTCTGATTATTCTGCTTTAAAAATACAATGGGGCCAAAGCTTGCAGCCCTTATTAAAGCAAAACTCCCACTGAAGTCAGTGAGTTTTGCCTGAGTAAGAACAGCAGGATCTAGCCCAGTTAATGAGGGCTCTCACTAACTCATTTAAATCAACGGTATGCCTGAATATAATCCTACTTGTCAGTATGGCATGTTTCCAAATGCTGCTGTTTGAAAGTTCCTGTTTCCTTTTACATGGATTTCATTCTGGCTTACCTGCAGTTTTACATAGATTAGTGCTCCAGCCTACCGAAGAGGGGGAAAGGAGCCCTTTAGCCAATAGCAACCTTGCTAACTGAATAAAGCAAAGGGGAGAAAATAAGACACCTAACGATCTGTGTGCTAAATCCACCCTAAAGCCGTCAGACCTGTCATTTAGAGCTAAATCTGTATGCAGAGCTATCAGTGCTGGGTTAATACTGGCTGGCAATGCCCCCATCTCTCCTTTTCCCCTTCTTCCCTCCCCCCTCCCAAGTGACTGTAGCTAATTCATCATGTTGACACAGAGAGGGTTATTATTATTCAAAGTTGCATAAAAAGTGAATTTATATTGAATAAAACCAATAAGCCAAGTGGCTCTGACATTTAATTTTCTTGGAAACTTCCTGCTGAACCAGGCAAGTCTACATACATTTTCAAAATGAAATACAGTGCTTGGACTACAATCTCAGATGGACCATGAATGAATAATTTGAAAATTATCCGAGCGAGCGTGCACACGCGCACACACTCTCTCTCAGCCCCAGTCTTTATGGGACTATATTTCTGTGTGATGCCATGTAGTGTGCTTGTTTTATTCCCTCCCATTGTGTCTTTAATGGTGTATGAAATACTCAGCTATAAAGGGGTTTATATATGGCAGGGCCACTGGCTGATGGTCCCCTATTTTTTTTTTAATAGAGGAATTGCTTCCTTTGACATCAAACCCTGGAGCTGAAAGTTGAGGATAAATAAGTGGTATCTTTTGAACTAGAGACAGTCATAATAAACTCTAATATGAAATGTCAAGTATAAACCAGTGTACCGTTGTACTCTCCAGTGTATGTTGATGTCAGCCCTCCAAGGCAGAGTAGTCAAAGTGAGCTCTGAAATGCATCTCCCTTCTCTTCTTAGCATATGGAATGCCTGATTGTCTGAAAGGTAGTAAATGGTTCTGTTAAAAGGAGGTTTAACCAGAGGGGCACAAGTCACGACCAACTTATTTTCAGTGGCACATCATCATGCACATGCATTTATGCATTCATCCATCAGTCCAAACCCCACAAATGATTTCTGTTCTCCGAGCACAAGTTATAATTTCATAGAGGAAATCACTTCATTTAGACTCGGGCTTCAAAATGATGGACACTTTTCCAAGGTGAATGGGTGCTACAGAATGACCAATTAAAAGGATATCTAGAAAACATTTCCATTTTAATTATCATGCAACAAATGCCACGCCACAAGGGCAAAAGGATCCAAGGGGGTCCAGAAGCGATTTGTAGTCACTTTTGAGACCTGCTCCATTTATAGTCATTTACTACATTTATGGCTTTACTAGACATTGTTACAAATCATGTAATTGTTATGGGCTTATACTTTATAATAAACCTAAAGTACAATTACTAATGAATGTTAACTGTGCAATCTTAATATTGCATTAAGAATTCAAAAGTCAGTTGTGTGATCAGACCCTGTTTCTCAAATACAATATAGTTTTTCTTTCAGCCATAGATACATCCTGAAAACTTTATTCACTTACACACATGCATTATGATTAAAGCTAGTCAACATTTTCCATTAAACATTTTTAGATGGGAAAAGGCCTTTTTCTTTTTTTCCCCCAATGAAAAAATTTAAAACCACTTTTCATTTCTTAAACTTTCTTTCAATGAAAAACTGAAAACAGAAATGGTTTAGGTGCCTCGCCCCTCTTCCTTTTTCCTCTTCTCCCTCCCACCCCATTTTGCTACTGGAAAAGATTGCTAGCAAAGACGGGGTGGGACAAGAGAGACAAGCAAGGGAAAAACACTTTTTTTCCCCAGCTTCTGAACACACACAAAATCTGCTTTTGGAATTTCTTGGTTTTCAAAAATTGAAATACTTTTTGGTTTGTTTTGGGGTTGTTGTTTTGTGTGTGTGTGTGTTGAGAAACCAAAGTCTTTTAATACCAACATTTTTCAAAATTTTCCATGAAAAATTAGCAATTTTCAGCCATCTCTCTTTTTATGATAGTTATGGTGTGGTTGTACTCTGAAAATTGCATCTTTTTACCAAATAGATCTACTCTTTGTGTATGTTCTGAGACACATCTGCTTATGTTAGTGACAAAAGATATTTTTTACTCCTGCTGCTACTGCAGAGCCCACACAGCTGAGCACGTGCTACATCAACAGACTTGTTTACTAAGTTCTGATCAATTACACTTGTTCAAAACCCATTGAAGCTACTGGAGCTACACAGCTGTCACTTATGACATAATTCAGCCTACTGTACTCTTATGTTTAGTGATGTGTGAGCAATAAAGAACCTAACCTGAGTCTCCGATAGCAAGCTGAGTTTGTTGGGTTAGTAGTCGGAAACCGCTGTCCTTGTAACTTTACTTCTTCATATGGAAGGAACTGAAACACAATCATTGCAGCACAGGCATGGAGATTTGTTTGTCTTGCTAAGCACTGTGCATATTTTTCTGGACTATGCAGAGGCTTCTCTACCAATATTTATATATATATATATATATAATAGAGAGGGAAAACAGCATAACCTTCAATACCTCTTACAAGGCCCACAGAAAGGAGCCCTGCTCCTGTGAACATTAGAAGATGTGTGGCTGGGGAAGGCACTTCAAGTCTAGTGTGACCCTTCACCAGTATAGCTTGGAAGCGGGGCTACCTGCCTCGGCTGTGATCGACATGGGAATGCAGGAGAGGCATTTTATTTTTTTCCCTGTGTTGCTCAGAAGTTACAGATATTTCTTACTGGCGGGAGCTGGGGCTTCAGGAGATGTAGGGGCAAGGCAACTTTGTGGGCCCGGAGAGTCTTTTAAACTGAGAACAGGATCAATACATATAAAGATTTCAACAACCAGGGGGAGCCTCACATTGCTGAAAAGCGTGTGGCTACAGCACACAAAACTTTCTCATCTTGAATCTGATTTGATATTAAAAGGTTTTCCTGGCTTTTGGATCCCATAAGACCCTGTAAGAAGGTACTTTAAAATAGCACCAATTACACTGAAATCCATCAGATTCCATCAAATAAAAACCTCTTTTCCTGGGAACACCAGGAGGTTCTTTTCACTAAGGACTATAGTTATGCTGAATTTAAAACTTTCTAGCACCAGCTATTTTGGCACTAGCCTGATTTTAAAAAAATAAAAACAAAAGTTGAAAGATGTTGTTTTTCCTCCCAAACTCTTTGTAGTTGAACTGTAGTGGTTTTACTCTATTATTATTTAAAAAAAAAAAAAAAACTCTCAGGCAGGACCAGGTCTGTAAAATTTTAGCGTAAAAGATGAAAATTTCAAAAAAGCAATCAGTGGCTGAAAACAAGAGATTATAGCAGGAATGTTTGTGTAGCCTTACCCAGAGCTATCATTAATGTTTTCAGCTATAGTACTGTAATGAAATTACTAGTGTGCATGTGCACCAGAGTTCTGTACTGGATGGAATTAAAATTGCTCAACTGTGTCTCATATGCCCTATAACACATAGCTACTGGGGATTCTCATTGAATTCAAGTGGTGGGAGCATATACTTATTTCAGCAGGGAAATGAGTTCTCTCCACTGTTATGGTGAGGTTAGGAGTAATAACCCTGGTGAGTAGAATAGTGAGAACCATAAAGTCCTATGTGGCCACTGATTTGTTACAATTTCAAGTATCTAATAGCATTCTGTGGTTTGTGCTGCAATTAAATGTTAGTTCGTGGCAGAAAATAAATGATACCCTGTGGGACAATCTGTTTCATCTTTGATGCATAATGACTTGATAACGGTAAACAGATGATTACCTCTTAAATTCAAATGAATTAACAGTGGAAAATCAGAACCGCGGCCACTGGGAGCTGCAGGCAACTGTGCCTGCGGACAGTCAATGTAAACACTGTCTTGCGGCCCGCCAGCAGATTACCCCGACGGGCCATGTGCGGCCCGTGGACCGCAGGTTGCCCACCACTGGTGTAACTGCAGCAAAACAAGGGAATGAGGGGGAATACCTTTTGAGTTTAAGTAATGACCTAGAAGAAGTATGAAGTAAAGGAAATATTATCGCTTAAATGCAACTGGGTCCAGATCAATCTTTGGTGACTGGCTTTTAAATTCCCAAATGAATCTCCCCCTTTCAACCCTCCACTGTATTCGTGAACAAGCTTTAATTTATCCATGTGCTGCCAGTCAATGTGATATGAGCAAATCTTCTTACAGGCATTAACTTTTGCTGTGAACTCCACAAGGGGCAATGGTGAAAGGGAGAGGCACCTTCAGATACTTCAGTGAGGAGTTACCCTCAGCCTCTGATTTCCCCCATAGGGATGCATGTGCGCACACGTGGGAGTGGGGATGAGGGGAAACAACCCAAACTCAAGAGCAACTGATGTTCTGATTCATCTCCTACTGGAGTTCCCTTTCCAAGGATTTGCTAATGGCAAATAATGAGCTAACTAAATAAAATCCCCTGTGCTGGTGATTCAAGTGTGTGAAGGAGACTCTACAGCTAACACTTAGTGATTATTCCCATCTTTCTCTTCAAGACTTCTCACAGTAGTTCAGCTGATTAAAAGGGAGCCCATCTGGGCCGCTGGCCTATGTCCTGATGGCTTTCCTGATAAGATCATGGGGCTTAGGTGTGCCAGAGGGCACGCACGCATTCAAAATAGGTGGTCAGGAAAATCCAAACATTAGAGGACCTTTTCATTTACACTTTGGGTTTTTTTCTTCTTTTTGTCTCTCCCACTCCCTCTTTTGACATTTGCCCTTCTCCATCTCAGTGATTTCCCTCCACCCCCCATAAAACTACCAAAGGGGCCAGGTGATCCACTTGTAAGTGGGATTCTGAGTGTCTGCATCAGGGAGCTACAGGCAGCACCAGTGTCCCATAGGATTTTGAGACTAAATTAGAACTCTGGCTGCCTTCATCCCATGGAGCTCCCTGCAGAGAGGGAGCCCTCTACATACAGATCTCTGCCTCACATTCATCTGCCTCTGTGGCATCATTTCCACCACCCTTCCTGAGACCCTGTCAAGGACTCTCCACAAGGCTGGGCGGAGGGCGTGAACGGGTTGGTGCACATATAACCTCACTGGCCCCATGGAGATTACCTGGACATATCTCACATCCTAGGATTGCATCACCTTTTCTGTGGTCATCTCTCAAGAGGGGCGGATGTGGGGCGAGTGTCCCTGGGGCTACCCTTTATGGGAGCAGAGCTGTTAGGGAGTATCAGGATTCCAAAAGCCAGTGATGAGGCTTGGGGAATCTGGCACAGGGAAGAGGAGCTGCAGATCCAGTCTCTGGGAGAGGAAACTGTGCCCTGACCCCTCCCCCAATGAATGATGTGGTTTAGGGAAACTTTTCAAGAGGCACCTCACAGAATATCCTCCCTCCAGGCCTTGTATTGCAAATGTTTCTTCAGAAGCAAGCAATTTGGGCCAGTCTCCTAATAATCACTTTTAAAAAGATGAGCTTTTTTAGGAGCCTAATGATTGGTTCTCTTTTTAATAACAGTAATGCTAATAATCGCTTACAGTACTATAATAACACTCTTCCTAAGGGATCCCAAAACACTAGATCTATGGAGCAAACTGATGATACACAGAGCACACTCCATCCACCAGTGAAATACAGCCATTGCTGAGGTGAAACATGTCAGCTGTTTGATAGTGCGCAGGGATGCTACCCAACAGCTTAGAACACAAGGTGAAGCAGAATATTGTATCCAGTTGAAATGATGTAAGGAAATTATTGCAAAGATTTTAACAAATGGGTGCCTAATGTTAGGCTTCTAAGGCCACATTTCAGATCCTAAATGAACTGCCTGATTTTTTTTTTTTCAATTGACTTTGGTGGGAGCTGCTGGGTGCTCGGCATTTTAAAAAACAGCCCCATTTATTTTGATGCCCAAATATTGGTTTAGCAACCTAATTTGGGCACATGATTTTTTTTTTTTTTTAAATCTTGGACTATCCAGGCAGAGCCTTACTCAAGATGGAATATGGCCAGGACACCAACATGAGCACTGCTTATCTTCTGAGAAACCCAATGGCACATGTGTCAGTAGTCAAGGCCATGCTTTTCCACTTTCTACTTTGTGTTTCTTCCCATCTTGTCTGCCCACCCCAGCCATCGCCTTTACAAAAATGTTTTGTGGCTTGGCTGCTCTTCATATCAGTTAAGAATATTTTGAACTACAAAGGGAATGATTAAAAAAGGAGAGAGAAATGTTACATCAGTTGTGTGATGTTGTATTCCTTTCAAGAAAACGTGATGAAAGGTGTCTGAGCAGGTTTTTAAATCTACAGTCAGAGTTTTCTCATGCATTGTATTGTGGGGAAATAGAACTGGGGGGCCTTCCTTTTAATAACCTGAGTAACACCGAAGGCCCAAATTCAGACCCTCTGACAGAGGCTCGGTACAAAACTAAGCTGTACAATTCCCTGCCAAACTCGGTCAAGGGTCATGACCAGAGGAGGGAGGGGGGAGGAAGTAACAGTGGTAAAGGCCTCGGCAACCTAATAACCGCAAGTTTATGAAATACATTAAGAAATTGCTTTTGCAAAGAGCTGATCACTCTTGCAGTTGCAGCTATCTGCAAAATTTTTCAATTCCAGCTATCTGCAATATTAGCCAATCATAGATCTTCTTTAGGCGTCCCATGGTAACCCCCTCAATCTTTAACCGAAAAACCCTGGAAAATAACATATGCCTTGAGAAATGTACCCAAACTGGTGCCAAGTACCACCCCTGGGGAAAACCACCAAGCGCCCCCTGTCATAACTATAAAGGGAAGGGTAACAGCTCTCCTGTGTACAGTACTATAAAATCCCTCCTGGCCAGAGACTCCAAAATCCTTTTACCTGTAAAGGATTAAGAAGCTCTGGTAACCTGGCTGACACCTGACCCAAAGGACCAATAAGGGGACAAGATACTTTCAAATCTTGGGGGGGGGGAAGGCTTTTGTTTGTGCTCTTTGTTTAGGGGTTGTTCGCTCTTGGGACTGAGAGGGACCAGACATCAATCCAGGTTCTCCCCATCTTTCTAAACAAGTCTCTCATATTTCAAACTTGTAAGTAAAAAGCCAGGCAAGGCGTCTTAGTTTTACTTTGTCTTCTCAACTTGTAAATGTACCTTTTACTAGAGTGTTTATCTTTGTTTGCTGTACTTTGAACCTAAGACTAGAGGGGAGTCCTCTGAGCTCTTTAAGTTTGATTACCCTGTAAAGTTATTTTCCATACTGATTTTACAGAGATGATTTTTACCTTTTTCTTTAATTAAAAGCCTTCTTTTTAAGAACCTGATTGATCTTTCCTTGTTTTAGATCCAAGGGGGTTGGATCTGTATTCACCAGGAGTTGGTGGGAGAAAGGAGGGGGGTGGTCAGTTTCTCCTTGTTTTAAGATCCAAGGGGTTTGGATCTGTATTCACCAGGGAATTGGTGAAAGGTTTCTCAAGGCTTCCCAGGGAAGGGAATTAGCTTTTGGGAATGGTGGCAGCGGACCAGATCTAAGCTGGTAGTAAGCTTAGAAGTCTTCATGCAGGCCCCCACAGTTGTACCCTAAAGTTCAAAGTGGGGATACAGCCTTGACACCCCCGTCCCCAAATAAAACACCCAATTCTCAGAAAATAATGAGGAAGGTGCCAGGAAGGGGGGACTGACCCCAACCCCAATTTCTTAACTCATGACGTATTGTTTGTACTTTGCTTGCGGTTTAATGAAATAAAAGCCGCCTGCGAGCGGTCCTCGGGGTGTCAGTCTTCGGACTGCACCCCAGTGCACTGATATGTATGTCAATAAACTGGCCTCAGGCTTGAGTCTGTAAACTAAAATCAATGCGTGGGTGTCTTTGACCACGACAGTATATATTAAATCCCAGTCTTCCTGACTAAGATCTGCTAGCTAAAGGAAAACCTTGTGTCTGAGCACAGGTCAGTGCCACTTGCTAAGGCCAGCTCTGCTGCTATCATGTTGACAATATGGAGATGGCTGGAGCTGAGAGCTTTTCCACAGAAAGAACAACCAGTATTATCTGAACTTGAATTATGGATCCTGTGTATCATTGTAGTGCAAAAATATTCATTTCTTAATGATGATTTATGTATGTTCAGGTCCAATTCAAAACTACCCAACAACAGCCATGCTCTAGTTCAATTACAAGTTGTTGAGTTAGATTGAGGAGTCACTTGGTAAAATTCTGTGGCTGTGGCCATGCAGGAGGTCAGACTACATGCATCTAGTTGTTCTTCTAGTCGACCTTTTGTGGCTTAGGCTCATCTCTAGTTTTTATCAAACAAATGTATTAAAAGGAAAACAAAACAAAAAAGAGCAGAATAGCAGATGATCAGTCTGCTATGGATGAAATAAGAACTCCATCCAGCCCAGACCTTTAGCCAAAACCCCTGTTGAGTCAAAAACTATTAGTTAGCATTTTTGGCTGTGTTTTATCGCTGTGCAAATCTGCTAACAGCTTGATGGATGCTGGCAAAGGTCTCTGTGCATGTGCATGGACCCCAAGCTGTGACACCAGCTTTACTGCTACTCTCAAGCTGCCTTGCACATTTGCCCCTTTCCCCATCCCATCTTTGTGGGCAGTCACCTTGCTTCGCTTTCCATGCCTCTGGTGAGGGGAAGGGAGAGAGATCCTCAGTCTATTCAAGACTCAGTAGGTGGAGACCATTCTACATACCCCTCTGTCCCTGAACTCTAAAAACATTCCTATTTTTTTTTTACCATTCAAAGGTGTATATACAGCACCATAAATGCCATAAATGTGCATGATGCATTACAGAAAATGAAAACATGTCTGATTTTCAAAAGTGCTGAGCTTCTGCAGTTCCCATTGAGCCTGGTCCTGTTCTTGGTTATTCTTGTGTAAATCAAAAGTAATTCCATTGAAGCCAATAAAGTTATTCCAGATTTAAACTGGAAAAATGATTATTAGAATCTAGCCCATTGACTTAATTGGGATTTGTGCTCTTGGTCTCTGACAAGCAGGCCAATAGCACCTGCTTATAAACTATATGTCTGTAATATCGTTCAAAACATTCTCTTTTAAAAAAGAAAAGCAACACTTCCTAAGAAGGCTTCAGATTTGAAGTGTTCAGACAGGCCAGTGGCTGGTGCCATAGGGCTTGCAGGAGTGGCTGCTATAGCACATGGTGGGAATTCTGTGAGCTCAGGGCAACCTGATATCCGCTACGGGGCAGCTTCCACACTAGTGCTCCTTCTGCGTGCATATGGGTCTGTGCTAGTGGTACTGCTCTCTGCTGGACTCCGCAGACGTTCCTGATGCTTTTTTCCATTAATGTGTATTTTCATGTTGCCTTTGCTTCTGAGTTCCCATGCAGATTGGAAGGAAAAGCATTGAATGATAGTTAAAGGTCATTGCCTCTTTCAAAGTGGGAACCTTAGGCCTGTGTTTCCAGTACTGCCGCATTGAGCCCTACATTTCGAGAGCCCCCACACGGCATGCAAATGGTCAACCTGCGTACGATGCCCAATTCACTTTGATATCTGAAACTGTCCCCAGAAGACTGAATTCCTTAACTGCCCCATCTCGATTCCCTACCTGAAAAGTTACACTTGAGTTCCATCTCCTGGCTTCCCAGCCCCTGCAGGGGCATCACTAGAACCACAGAATCAAAGCAGTGAGATGAGAGGAAAGAGGTCTGGGCGGAGAGTGTGTTGATTGAGCACATTCCTGAGCAATCTATGCCAGCCGGGCTCCTATGAAGCCCCAAGAAGAGTTAAAGATGCCTGCCCTCCTTAGGGGTAATTCCTCCCTGTTATGCAAGAGGTCTCGCTAGGACAAGGCCCTTCAAATGGCTTCTGCCTGTACCGGGAGGGGTGAATCCATTCCAAAGAGCATATAGAATAGTCTGTATAATGGAGAGCTCCCCCCCCCCCCCCCCTTTTTTTTAGGGAGTAGAAATTCCCCAGAAGTTAGATTGTATACATTATACGAAGATGGTAAATATTGTTTGCTTGAATGCAGCTGTGTTCCAGACAGTGGGAAATAAATCATCACAGGTGATTGAGTGCACATTGAACAAGAACATAGAATTCTTGCTGCAAGGAACCTCACTGCCACTAGCCCTCCCAAAGGGTCCCAGACCTAAATTTTGCCAAATAAAAGCTGGATTTTGGAAACAGGCCACAAAGTTTAAAAACAAATCACTCAAACATGCAAACACAATAAGTCAACTTTGTAATTCCTGTGTAGCCTCAAAAAAAACCCAGGTATAGGAGGATTGGTGTTGTGATGTCACTTGGCCAGTACTGAACCTATGCTCCTGCCCGCATGATATTAAGGGCCATTGTACTGCTGCAAGAGCCATCCTTTGGAGGACATGTTAAATGCAGTGTATGCGAACAACTGAATCAGTGGTGGGTAGTCTGTGAATACAAAAAAAAAAAGGAGGTTCTTACTGTGACACCTTGGCAACCTAGTATTCACCACTTTCATATAATTAGGATATGTTTTGTACAAACTATGCCTTGTGAGGTATCATTCTAAAAGTCTTGATCTCCTAGACATTAATATCTCATTGGATTGCATGTGCTATCATCATATGTGAAGTTATGAAGTTTGGCTATGTCTGTGTTACTGCCACAAGCAGCTTTTCAAGTACAACAGTAAAAAGGCCAAACAACGTTAATAGCTTATTGAGGAAATGCATACAAGCACAAGGATTACCCCAGGAACTGTGTACAATAGAAGCCTCTCAGAGCTAGCACTACACAAGGGGAACTGTTTGACCCAGGTCACAGCGAAAGGGCTTTCCAGCAAGTGGGAAGAAGATTTAAAAGAGGAAAAATGACATCCTGTGGGTATCTCACTCTCCCTACAACAACACACCTGGAAACACCTGAGAAAAAAGACTGAACAGGGGGAAGTGATGGTCCCAGGCTAGAAGGATTTCTAGCCTGTGTATGAAAACCTGAGTAACCCAAGTCGCAAAACCAAGGCAGCTTGTGCCTTAAGACTCTGCCAGCCTGTTTATCACTCAGGGTTTGCTAATTCATATCCTATCTATCTAGTATGTTAAGCTCAGTTTGTGGTTTTGTTTATTTACTAGGTAATCTGCTTTGATCTGTTTGCTAATCACTTGAAATCTATCTTTTGTAGTTAATAAACTTATTTTATGTTTTAATCCAAACCAGTGTGCGTTTGATTAAAGTCTGGGGAAAATCTCAGCTCGGTTACCATAAGTGTGCATCAAGGGAGAGGCGGGTTGGGTGTTAGACCCGTATACTGGTCAGATTTGACCTGGGCAGGATGGTACTGCTCTGGGGTCTGAGGTTGGTGGTTAGAGAGCCTGCAGCTGGGTGTGTCCCTACCTGTGTGAATGATAACCGTGCTGCTGTGACAAGTTGCAATGCCTTCCAAGCTGAAGCTTGCACTATGTGAGCGGGAGCCCAGGTTTGTGGGGCAGAGGTTTCAGTGGTACCCCATTTCCAGGTGGCACTCCAGGGGAAACTGTGTCACACTTACATCTTTGCTGATAGGACTCTATTGTGTCTTTAAGCTACAGCCCACAGAGATGCAGAGATTTGTTGGTCCATCAGCAGCTCCTGAAGGCAGTACACCTCCCTGAGTGGTAGGCAGAGTGGCTGCTACTGAACTCTTACAGGGAGCAGTATTCGCTTTTTCCTGTGCTGCTTGGACAGTTTCACAACCCAGTGTGCAGGTATGGCCATAGCCTTGCGTTACACTGACCTTCCCCAACTCTTATGGAGTATTTCGCATTGCATTAGTACTAGAGTCCCCAGGACATTACAACACTGGAAGCACAAGGGCCAACATTGTGGCTCACCCTTTGTTGGGGCAAAAGAGGGGGTTGGGAGGCTCTATGTGTCTTGTCCCCCCCCCTGCAGAGCTAGGCATAATCTAGGTCAATGTCATCAATTATATTTTCACCAATAGCTTCTCTTTCCAGAGTGATGCATAGCAGGGAAAGGAACCGCTAGGTGTGAGATGATGTTTGGATACAGCGGCTGGATGCTTACTGGGCTGTAACTGTCATGCCTTTTGCCTAGCCCCTTTTTTCATCATCATTTCTTCTATTTCTCATTTATTTCAATTGGCTGATTTCTATCTGACAGACTCAGAGTGGCAAGAGGGCTGTCCAGTGGTTGCTAGGCTTGTCTCGACATTTGTTTTCTATTCGCCTCCATTTCTTCCTTAATTTAAGACACCGTTGATATTTTTTTCCCCTTTCAAACATAATGAACGACTGGATGTTCAGGGAGCTGTCAGCTCTATTGGAGTCTTTTGTCTTCTATTCATCATTATGTCTTCATTGTCCTCTTTAATTTAGCTGAGGCACTAGGGGGATCACTTACTGTGAAAGACAACATTGTCAGCTGTCCATAGGGATTTCACACATCTATTCATCATCCGGTGTGATGCTGCACTATATGTGCAGTAGTTCACATTATAAAGGGCAAAGTGTGTTGGTCCTTTTCAGACACACAACACTTCAGCTAATACTTTTGAACTTGGGTGTCTAATTTTAGACACCAGAGGCTTTGTCTACAAACACTCGCCAGTTTATCTATTAAAAATGGATCAAGCTATATGGTTTATGCACAGACTTGGACTGGTTTAATTACATTGATTTAAAATACACCTTCAGTTATATAATGGTGCAACTTGTAATATAGACAATACCTGAGTTTCAGGGAAGAGCTCAGTGGGAGCTGCTTGGTGCTCAAACTATTGAAAATCAAACTAAGTGAAAATCACTTAGAGGCCTACATATGGATCTAATAGGCACCCATTTTAAAAAATATTGGCCTAAACCCTGATTTATTTATAATAACCCACATCCTAAGAGGTACTCCTAATGCTTCACAAAATATTAAAACACACTGTTTTTAAACAGTTATTTATTAAAAAATAAGAATTATGAAAAATCAATAAAATAAAAATAATACAAAAATCAAAGTAGGTTAATGAATACTATACTACACACACACACACTCACAATTCCAGACAACATACCTGGATTTCTAATAGCAGCTTAATTATTTTAAATGAAAGAATTTTAAAAATCTAATTTATTTTGTATCATTTTACAAAATATGCTGGCTGTTTACTACTTGCATTTTACTCGGCTTGTACAATGAAAATCAGTCCGTTTCAATTTCACTTCAAGACCATGGAGTTACTCTGGGTTTACATTGGCCTACCTAAGACCAGAAACTGGCCCTGGGCATGCAAATTCCATTGTTTATGTGCACGAATAGTGGTGTGCAAAACTCCAAGCACAAATCAATGCTTAATGCAGCTTAGCCCTCCCAGCTACCACTGAGAATCTAACCTACCATTCCTTGGTGAGCTAATTGGAAAAACCTGCCAAGGGTTTTCTCCAGCTCAATTTGGATGCTGTCAGCATCCTAGACCTCTGGTAAACAAGCTTCAGGTCAGGAGAGGGAAGAGATTGCGCTGGTGGCACAGATGGATGATCTTCATTTTGCCTGTGGAAAATAGAAATTACTGGACATACATCCATACTTATTGCAGGTCATCTCTGTAGCATATTGTACAGCTGGCCATTGATTGTTGCTGTCCCATCTCAGAGACAAGGCTGGAGTTAGCAGGATTGTGTTGAGGTGGCTTTAGTCATTTCTGTTTAGTCATTTAGGCTGCTCTCGGAGAATCATGACAACAGCCTGTTTCATGGCCCTCATGTAATTAAAGACTGCATTATAATGCATATGCACAAAGGGGCCAAATTAAGGTTGCACAGGCAACCTTAATTCTGGCCCTTCTTAACTTTTGAATACTTGACTTTGCAACCTTAATATTTTCTTAACTTCTCTGTGTGTTTGTCTATCTACCAGGGCCGGCTCCAGGCACCAGCGCAGCAAGCAGGTGCTTGGGGCGGCCCATGGAAGGGGGCGGCACGTCCGGCTCTTCGGCAGTAATTCAGTGATGGGTCCCTCAGTCCCTCTCGGAGGGAAGGACCAGCTGACGAATTGCCGCCGAAGAAGCGGCGGCAGTAAAGCTACCGCTGAAGTGCCGCCGATTGCGGCTTTTTTTTTTTTTTCGCTGCTTGGGGCGGCAAAAACGCTGGAGCCGGCCCTGCTATCTACATTTCATTTTCCAACTTACGCTTTCATATCAATTTTTTTTATAGATTACTCCACTGTCCTCATGGTGCTGCTTAAATCAGCTTTGAATTGAAGCTATATATACATATTATATTCAAAGCAGTCTGGCTAGTTGAAATTAGCTATATACTGTTCCTAACAACTTCAGAAGTTATTGATAATATATAGTTTTGGGGTGGTGGTGGTTGGTTTTCTTTTCCCCCTGCTAGAAATCTCATAGCTGTTTGAATTTGAAAAGATTAAGATTCTGAACTTCTGTAGAAGGACAGAGCAATTTCAATTACCAAAATGTGGTACATTTTCAAAGCCATTGCATCTGATGTTGATCCCAAATGTAAGGCAATCCACTTGGCTCCGTCACGCCATACTGCCCTTGATCACTATTTCTGGTCCCAGTGTATACAGTCAATGGGGCTACTCAAGTGAGTAAGTCCTATTCAGTGTAAGTAAGGGTTGTAGGATCTGTCAGTCTATATGAAAAATCAACCTAGTTTCGGTTTCCAAATTTATCAGTACCTCTGTTTAGAAAATCAACATGACTTTTGCTTCCAAACTTATGCAAAGATTGTCATCCAGGGAAAGACAATCTCCTTGCAATTTCAGCCTGGCTATTGCTCTATGTTTTGTATGCATTGAAAGACACAATTCAGGGGTGGGAGAGAGAAGTATTCCCTCCCGAACACATGCCCCAAAAACCCCAAATGATTTTAAAAATGCTATGACCTCCCCCTGCAGTGTGTGTGTGTTTGTTTGTTTGTTTTTGTTTTTTTTAACTCGTGTCCAAATTTTGCCCTGACTCACCTCAACAACTTTAATGAAATGGAATGGATTATAAAGTCAAGGCAGAGTTTGGCCCATAGAGCTTTACTCAGTTTACTGTATAGAATTTTATGTAGGCATTACTGAGAAGGTTCACCAGCAACATAAAGATGAGAGATTTCTAACTAAAACCCTGCTTGATGTTTTTCACCTGGCACAAGTCTAGTTCCTGTCTCCTAGAGAGGCATAAATTATCCTAATCCGTTTAAATAGAGTGGTTTCTTACTTATCTAAATATACAAGAGCATATAATTCATTATACACTCCAAGATGGAATTTACACTCAGTAAACACTTAAACACTATGGACAGCAATAGAATGGGGATAGTAAAGAAATGCAAATAATGCCAGCAGGCAGTCAGAAGCATGTGATATTATATCCCTGTAGCCAAGCACAATTCAAAATAATTGGCACATTACACTGATTTCAGGGTTGTGATTAAGCAGCTTTTGGGAGGGGGGGGAGGTTCTTTTTATTTATACCACTTTGCTTTAATCCTTATTTTAAAAAATCCTGTTTGACATAAGCTGTAAACAGGGCAATGGAGATATTGTAAGTGGTTTGTGCAATGAGGATCTTCTGCTGTGTATATTTTGGTTAATATATTAATTAAGTTATGCTAAACATAGAATTGTGCGATGTCTGTTTTGGAAAATATTGTAATGAACTATCTTATGTCTGGTTTGTGCATACAGGCCCAGATCTTATGCCTTTCACTTCAATGAGTGCAGTAACAGAGCCAGGAGGCCCTGATCTTGCTCCCTTTGATATAAATAGGAAAGCACCTGCTTGTACTAAAAAAAGTCTTCCTCTCTCCTTTGTTTGCTACTCAGGACAAAATAAAAATGGGTCACTCCTCAGCGGGTTTTCATGATATATGTGGGTTTCACCAACATCATCGTGAACCTCATTTGAATTTAATTTAAAAAAATCAGCGATGGTTACTTTAATTTAGGAGAAAACACAAATGATTTGCACGATACAAACTATGCAAGGTTCCTCATTTTACTAAGGGCTACTTTTTTTAAAATGGAAAAAAAGGAAAGACTGCAAGAGTGATCATTGTCACTGTGTATATAAACTGCTGTATCTGATAACATAACAAAGACTCCTCTTCCATTGCACAACAGAGGCAATAAAAGTGGCAATCCTAGGAGACCTCCCCATGCAAGTCAAATATGATTCTTCTGTTTTCATAAATTCCTTTGGCATTTATTCAGTGGAGAAGTGCTATTTATTGTCTTGGCTGGTATATCTGATGTCTTCAAGATATCTCTTAAAGAAGCCCTGAAGGATTTATACCAGAGCACGTTAAAATGACTCCTAAATGCCTTCACTAGTCTGGATGATGAAAAAGGTTGAACTGAAAGCTACGAGATATCAAGTGCTGTGTAGTGTTGACTATTTTTTATTGAGAAGAATTCAGGAGAATTCCCTCAGCGTTCTATGTATAATCTCCTATCAGTTTTAGAATTTTGAATGCTATTCTCTCTTTGAGTACCAAGTATGACATTATTCACAGTGTTTGCAGTGTTGTTGTAGCAGTGTTGGTCCCAGGCTATTATACAGAGAAGGTGGGTGAGGTAATATCTTTTACAGGACTAACTTCTGTTGGTGAAAGAGACAAGATCTGAAGAAGAACTCTGTGTAGCTCGAAAGCCTGTCTCTTTCACCAACTGAAGTCCAATTAAAAATATTGCCTCACCCTCCTCGTCCCTCTATTATTCATAGTGACATTTTGGAACCATATTTGCATTGTGCTTCTGATTTATTTTAACCTTGAGCAGAACAATGTGATTGTGATTAATTTTTACATATTTTTAAGAGAAAAATATCTATGCAAGTTATTGAAAACACATCTTACAACTAAAACACATTTTTATCAGTTGCTGCATAAACTTCTCAACACAGTACTCTAGTGTTCACTGCAGTGGAGGAGAGGAAAGATGACGTGTCTAAACATTTTTTCCACTTTCCCAAGATCTGCTCCACTCAGGAGAAAGGCAGAGTCGCCATGGAGCCAGTTTTATGGTTCCCCAGCTGACCCAACTCCAACCCCAGCCCTGGCATAATTTAGAGCACCCTAGGGGCTGATCTAAGTTACGATGGCTGACTGTGGACCAGCTGAAAATTTTCAGAATAATACTGTGCTCCACCTACTTCTCCACCATCATTTTGAGACCCTTCCCTTGCCAGGAGACTTCTCAAGAGGACAGCTGTGGGCAGATCCCATCCCCTTTGTCTCCACTGTTTCTGGCCCTTTGTGTTACCTGAGCAGCATAATTTGGTCCTCTCAGTTTAGCACAACCATTTGTATCCCTCATTTGAAGTCTTTGGGTCAAAAATACTACAGTGTTGAGTGTTATATAGACAGATGGATACCTGAGGTATCTGAAATTCACTTCTGCTATGCCAGTGGTGGGCCTTCCCCACATACACAATCCAAAATGGGCCTGCTTAGTGGAAGTCTTGTGATATGGCCAAATAATGATTTGGGGCTAGACCAAGATCACCAAACTCCTTGTGATTTGCATTTGAGTACACACCACGGTTAACATCCACTGGGACACCCAACATTTATCAAAAATGTATTTGTATCATTTTAAGACTCCCATTAAAGGATTGAATTTGCTCCACTGCTGGTAAAGACCCACTGTCATTTCCATGATAAACTAGCATTTTTGAACAGTTGATAATTTGGCTATAAATTTGCTATGTGCTGGATTTTCACAGATAAATCCTGTACCTGGGAATTAATGTTTTCATCTTGAAAATCCCTCAAATAGCGCACACATACCCAATATATTTCCAAAATCTCCAGAGGATCCTTCATTGTCCATTGGATCTTTAATGCACATTTTAAATATTCTGGACCTATTTCTGTCCTCAAGTAAATCAATCAATGGATGAATTGGCTAACTAAGCCCCGCAGAATCTCACTTAGGGTTTATCAAGTCCCATGCACAATACAAGAATAATTTCTTAGTGCTGATGTTCTATGCCCTTGCTTTGTCATCTCAGTTTTGTGCCTGCCTTTCTGACCACAACCATGCCTGTACCAATGTGCTGTTTGCGGAGTCTGGATAAAATGTGTAAAACAAAGACAAGGGAACCAGTTTCCCTTTTGCTTACCTACATTACTTTCCTATGCAGCTGCCTCTTGGCAGGAGGGAAAATAAAATGTGACTTCTGCTTGCAATAAAAAATGTGACTTCTGCTTGCAATAAATAATTGATTTTTTTTATTCTTTTAATTTTCTAGACAGAATCATGAATAAACTGGCAGACAAGCAGGACCAGATGATACCATGAAGAGAAGTTTACAGGTCCTCTATTGCCAACTGTTTCGTAAGTAGAGATTTACTTTTTCATTTATTGTGAGAAATGTATGATTCAATGTCTCTCTAAAAATAGTAATCGAAGCACCAATTTAGGGAGGTCCTTAAGCATGTGCTAATTTTAAGCACATGAAGGGTCCCAATGAAATAAATGGGACCCTTCATGTGCCTAATGTTAGGCATGTGCTTTAAGTCCCTTGTTCAATCGTGCATTTGGAAGCACGTTAAGAAAATGTTCAATCTTCAGCTGATTTAGTAGAGTCTCATTCAAAGGTGAAAATGCAGAGCAATAATCATCTAAACCATAAGAATTCTCAGAGGAATGAGCTGTAAGAAGGTTGGGGATGGTGGTTGGTAGCAGGAGGTACTGGGGTATATGGCCCTTTAAGAGTAGAGTTTGCGGGGGGGGCTGTATACCCCAGTATGACCTGTTCCAAGGATTTGGAATGAACAGAGGCCCACGTAATGGCCAGGCAGTTGAAGAGGGGAAGCGGGAGTTTGATGCGGGGAAAAAACCCTGGACACTATTCCTTTAAGGGGCCGTGTAGGGTGGGGTAGGGCTCTCTTTCAGCCATTCAGGTGGAGCACTCTGGAGGAAGGTAGTGTCTAGACTGCCTTGTCCCCAGGGCCGGCTCTGGCTTTCTGACTGCCCCAAGCAAAAAAAAAAAAACAAAAAAAACCGGCGGCGTGGCCGGAGTCAGGGTGCAGGGGGACTCCCTGCCCTGCAGATGTGCCCCGGCTAGCGGGGGGAGGGGGAGGGAGTGGGGGGAGAGAGAGAGAAGGGGGGCAGCCAGGCGGCCCCTCCCGCCGTGCCCCCTGCCGGGGGGCTCCGCACTGCTCTGGTTGGCTGGGAGGGAAGGACGCGGGCTGCCCTGCCGGGCTTGCTGCAGGGCACTCCTGTCCTCCACGCCGCTGCCCCCTACAGGGCGGCCAGAGCGGAACAACAACAAAAAAGCGGCCGTGCAGCCCTAGGATTGGGCGGCTGGTGCCTGGAGCCGGCCCTGCTTGTCTCTGAAACAGGGGAGACACTGGCAAGAGAGGGAGGTCAGAGCCAGAAGGCTAAACTCCAGGGAGAGACAGATGTGAGAGGTGACCCTATGAAGAGCAGGCTGCAGGGCAAAAGCTCCTTGTGGATGGCAGAAGAACCAGAGATAAGTATGAACCTTTGGAGTGCAATGATGGACTTGGCTGGTCAAACTGGGTATTAAACCAGCCGCAAGCGGAGGGTGATTGGTCTTATAAGAGAGGCTGTGGGGAATCTGTAAAGGGCACTGAAAAGGGGGAAGAGAGGGAGGCTGCTGCAAAGGGATCTCTCTAGCTGGGAGGGGTTGCTCTGTAGTGGCAGCCCTGTTACACAGGATATAATGTTTTGCTTCTGCACTGTTTGCTCAAACTGTCTTGGGTTGGTAATACAGGAAAGCTGTTACCAACTAATAATTGATTATTCAGTAATCTATGTGAAATGCATCAGTGGCTTCTGCCTACTTCTCAGTGGACGGAAAACATCACAATAGCCAACCTTGGTGGTGGTCTCAACATAAAGACCAAAGTAGGAATGGAAATGGAGACTGAATTACCTTCCCACACCTAGAGGTGGGCCCGCCAGATCATGGGTTAGGCAAGACAATGGGAAGAAACCTGGATTGCTGTTTTATGTGTTTGTAGATAGATGGAATCCATCTGTTCTCAGTGCTGTCAATCTGGCAACTTTCCTGGGGAATAAATTCACTTCCACGTTTTAGAAAGAAAGTAAATTTAAAAAGGGGGGTGCAAATATGATCATTGCTTATTGTTTGTTAATGATATTTTACAAAGTTAGGTGTCTGTTCACAACAGCATTCTGGTTGAATTTTTTAATGTTATCACCTCACTTCATTAGAATTTTCATCTGTCTGATACTCATTGTGCTACCCAGTTCCATAAAGAAACCTAGTTATTAGGATCTCTTACGTTCATTCATCACATTGCAGTGATGTTTTCCCAGTCACTACTAATCTACTTAACTAATCTTTTTTTTTAAAGGCGCCAAAGTCTTACTATAGTTATCTTTAGAGGCCCAGAATTCGTACTATTTGAACGGGTGCATGGGACTTAAAATTCTGTTCCATGGAGGACAGCTAGGTCACTATCAGAGAATAATGGTCTAAGCACCCAGAGTTCAGCTGTGAGGGATATATCTTCTATTGGTTTGTTAGAAAAATAACCCTAAATATTAGTAGGTTTTATAGATGATCATGGGAATCCATTTACTGTTCTTCATTGTCATAAGGCTGCTAGCTTGGTTATTCTTGTCCTCTTTATTTATGACATCAATACAATGTAAAGGAAAAAGAAAGTGGCTTACCAGTCATAACTCAAAGGGACAGATACTCAGCTGGTATAAATGGTCAAAAGTCAATGTGGTTTCATATTAGTCTTAACAAGGCCCATCTAATAATAAAGACTGTGTAATTCTACTTTGCACCGCTAAACAGTCTGTTACAAAGTTTGCTGTTTTTCTGCTGTATTTTTTTTTTTTTTTTTAATTTTTATTTTTTTCAGGGTAGTGTTTTGAACGTAATAAAAAAACTTGGAAAATGCAGAGGGAAAGAATGAGCAAACTGCTGAAATTGTATGAATAAGCAGTGGCAATGAAAACTGCATGGTATACTTTGAAAAATGGAATGTAAAAATATTATTTTTAATCCAAGTTGAATGAAGTTTTTCATTTATTTGTGTGAACTCAACAATGGTGTATAGTAAATGTAGCTAGCATTACCCATTCCTAGCTTTGTAGTAAGTATTCTGTCAGTGCAGACATTCCAGTGATTACATACATTTTATACTATACATGTATTCGGAGCTATTATAAGAAGCTATTTCATTGGTTTGTTTGCTTTAAAGAGCCTAGGGTCATGAGGTTTTTGTTTGTTTTTTATTATTCCCAATAAACCAATTTCCTCATCTATATCAGATAGACACATTGCTTTAAGCTAGGCTTCTTCCAATTGCTTCATAACCTCAATTACAATCCCCACAGAGTGCATTTTACGATAAAACAGATGGAAGTATTTTTACTGTGTGTTTTGTACATGTCCTTTGTGCCATGAGGAAGCACCCACAATGTAGTCCTTACATTTCATCTATATGAAGGAGGGAAAATTGCTACTACAGGACAGCAAAATAACATACTTTTGAGACTATATCAATAGAGTAAGTCATCCCTAGGCATGATTCACCATTGCCATGCACCTTGTGTTCTCATTCTCAACAGTATGACGTGGGTCCAGAATGCTGCCAGTTTTATGTGATAACATTTTGCACTCACTTTGCACTGGGATAAGTGACTACATGAAGTTCTAGGCAATAGAGAATTGGGTCCTTTGTGGCTACTCTGCACACAGTTCCATTTCTAATGTTCCGGCCATTGAGTCAGTCAAAGATTGGGATGTAATAAACACTGCTTTCATGTAGCTGGAGAGACAAACCCTGTCTATTTTAGGAACAACCATGTTTGCTGTGGGGTCTAAACATGGCTTTCCTGGCCAGTATGAACAGTGAATCCCCCTCCACCCCCCGCCCCCGAGGAGCTGTACTTCAGAGCCACAGTCCTCAAAAACAGGAGCCTAAAGTTAGGTCCCTAAATCCATATTCATGCATCTCAGCTATGGGAGGCAGTTTGGTCCAGTGGCTAGGGCAGTGCACTGGGTTTCATCAGTCCTAGGTTCTGTACCTGGCTCTCCCACTGACCTGCTGTGGGACCTGGGCAAGTCGCTTCACCTCTCTGTGCCTGTTTCCCTGTTTTGTCTATTGAGATTGAAATCTCTTCAGGGCAAAGAACAGCTATGTCTTTGTACGGTGTCTAGCACAATGTGGCCCTAATCTTGGTTGTGGCATCTAGTTGCTATTGTAATATATTAAAAATAATATTTAGCAACCTACCTGATTATGAGACCAGGGAAGCTGTTAGCTGCTTAGCTCTTTTGAAAATCAGGGAGGTGTCTAAATATGACTTCAGGAGACTAACTGTAGACACCAAGGTTTGAAATTCTTGGCCTAGCCATCTAGAAAGTCCATAGAAAGGTTTGTAACACTATTCCAATATGGTTCTGAGACAGAATGGGGGGGAGGGATAGCTCAGTGGTTTGAGCATTGGCCTGCTAAACCCAGGGTTGTGAGTTCAGTCCTTGAGGGGGCCACTTAGGGATCTGGGGCAAAATCAGTACTTGGTCCTGCTAGTGAAGGCAGGGGGCTGGACTCAATGACCTTTCAAGGTCCCTTCCAGTTTTAGGAGATAGGATATCTCCATTAATTTCCTAATATCCATATGGGCTGGTGAGGAAAATCATGCTAAAACCCTGTTATAGCAACACATGTGGCTTTTGTTTTTTAATGTGGTTGTAGGTAGCCTGGATCTAATCCCAGCTGCTAAGAGGTAGCCTTGGTAAAAATTATGCAGCTACATTTGGCCCCGGACAGGAATTCTGGGCCATGCTGCTTTACCTCTAGTGATTCATAATTTATGTATTAGTAATTTAAACATGGACCCTGTTCTGCCAAGAAGCACTGATTTCAAATTGCATCTTCAAATCTACCGTCCAGGCTGAAATTGCTGAGCACTTTAAAAAACAAATAAAAAGACCTCAAGAAACCTGTTTCCTTTTTGTTGTGTTAGCAAGAGCTTTGATGTTACCAGCCGGATGGTGCTGATGAGCACCAGTGAAAGCAAAACATTTGTCCACAATTTGCTGCCATTTGTTCTAGACACATTTATGGATGAAGTTTGCTGCCTCTGTAATGATGAACGTGCAAATGACTTTCCCACGAGGCAACACAATATCCATTTTTTTTTTTTTTTTTTTTACAAAAACCTAATATGGTGATATAAGCCCTGCAGCTTGATACACAAAATGCAGACATATTGTGGAATGGAAACATGCATGTTATTATACTGTAGATGCATTTTTCACATAGGAATTTGAAGTTGTATATAAACTAACAAAAAAAAAAATGGAGAGAGAGGCCACTGATGAAACCTATGGCTCACAAGCTGTGGGGAATGATGCTTCTATCTTCAGGCATTTATTTTATTGAAAACGATGAGGATATGATATCTGTTTATCTAGCTTGCCAAGTTCCGTATGGGCACCCATCACGGTAGTATCTGGAAAATAAATGCAAGTAAAATCCCAATTATAAGTATTTCTTCATGCCATTGCCACTTGGTGCATTTCCAGACATCAGTGTCTCACTGTTCTGTATTATAGGCTTGATACTCTTTGAAGTGAGTGGAAAGACCCCTATATATAGATCCCATAGACCAGGCCCTATGAAATGGACTGGGGTCCTGAGACTGCTCCCATTAAATTCTGTGGGGAATTTTGCCGTTGATTTCTATGGAAGCAAGCTCCCAGTGGTAGTTTGGGGGTGCAGAACTGGAGCGTATGACCTATTTTAAGCTTTTGCAATATTTGCTAATATTTACTTTTCTTTCTTTTGGCCGGGCTCTTTGCATGGGATATGATTGCAGTCTGGAAGCCCTAGTTGCTAGAGCTATGTGTGGAAGCTGCTGAGATTTGTATTCATGTGGGGACTTGCTCCAATATTGCTGTTAAAATATGAATGAATATGGATATTGCTTCCAGCACTGGCTTTGTATATTGAGAGTTCAATTTTCCTTTTAAAAGGAAATGACTTCGGGTTTTTTTCTTCTATTACTCCCACTCGCACAACCGTCCCTTTGCACCTCCCTGAACAAAATGGCCTTGAGTGATTGTGTTTCGTAATGTGGAATATCATGAGACCATTTTTCTCCCAGTGCTCTGAGTGCAGTTCATTCTGTTCATCCTTAAGCCATGGCGACCTTGTTGTATTCCTGTTAATTCACCTGGGGTGAAATTCTCCCCTGCACAGAGGGCCAGCACATGGTCAGGGCTCTACTTAAATCCAATTTAGGTAGTGGGACCGACTGATTATTGGCTCTATGATTCTGTGGCAACATAGGGTTAGAAGGTACCGCGAGGGTCATCTAGTCTAACCCCCTGCCAACATGCAGGACTTGCGTCGTGCCATAAATGCATGAAGCAGATTGTCAAAGAGCCCGATTCTGAGTGGCTTCTGAAGGGTTCTCAGCACCCTCAACTCCCAGTGACTATTTTCCCTCCCCGCCACCCAACAGGAATTGATTCCTATTCATATCAGTTCTTGCTGCTGACCTCTGTGTGTAAATAGGTTAGTGTGTATTGCTCTTCACCTATGGCATTTTTATGGCCTGTGTGTGTGTGTGTGTGTGTGTGTGTGTGTGTGTGTGTCATCAAAGAAAATAACATACCCCCCAGCTTCTCTGCTTTCTGGGGTTTTTGAGCTGGTATCGGAAGTTTTGGTCATTCTTTGCTATTGAATTCCATTCTTGTTTCTGAGTGCATTAGTCACATCAAGAACCATGTTTTAGCTTGAGTGTAGAGAGATCAGTGTATCCCTGCAATACAAAGCATTTTGGGAGCTGATCCTGAGAGATGCTGAGCAGGCACAATTCATACAGGAGCTTCTGCTGGGGTGCTTGGGGGGTGGAGGTGGTTCTGCACCACCCAAAATCTGGTTCTACTGCCACAACCTGGCCCTTGTGGTGCCTAATAAATATTAATCGTGTGCAGAGACGAGAAATAGTTGGAATGCACTGAATGCTTCTACCTCAGTTTACAGCCTTTGAGTAATCATCAGATTGATCTTGCCCTTCATATATATATATTCTAGGGCACAGCTCCTTAAGTGGTGTAAAGTGGCCTGTTTCTGCTTACTTCAGTTTACACCCGTTGAAGATCTAGCTGTGTATATTTAATATATGTGATATGTTTAAAAATACTGGAGATCCTTTGATACAGATTATTAGGGGTTTTCTTTCTATCATTCAAAGGAATTTTCAGAAACAAAAGAGAAAAAGAATATTCCTGTTGTTTACTGTGCAGCAGTATAGGTGTTGGCCTTGGCAAGGAGCATGTTGGGGAGGAGTTATCTAGCAATGGATTCCATCTGTTTTTTGCTTAAAATTGGAAAGGGAAACAGCTGCTGGGTATGCAGTGTTTCACTTGCAAAGCTTCTTGGGATACTGCTGAGTTTGAGCCTTTAGATTTGTGAGTCACATGGCTTGGTGACAGATTGCCCATCAGGCAGCTCACAGCAAGCAATATTATGCTCTGGCTTCCCCCAGAAATCAATTTAAGATTGTTTATATTTCCCAACAAGAACTGCACCTTCTTAAGAGAGACGGCTGTCACTACTTTTCTGTCACTATTCAACTTGTGCATGAAAGCACGTTCTCTATTCAGCTGTTGTGATTCTCCCATGGAAAAAAGCATCCAGATAATCTTTTTTTTTTTTTTTTAAACCATTTAAAAGTGAACTGAAATGCTTTTATAAATTAATGCAATTGTGTGTGCCTCTTCTTCTTACCAAGTGTGCACCGTAGCTTCAGTAACAAGCAGTTCATTGCTTTTCACATGAACATGTAGATCACTTGGCATACGTCAGTTCATTGACTGGATGAATGTAAGTCTTGGAATTCAGTTCTTCACGCACATACTTGTGATTATGAATTTGAAACTTGCTTTATGTAAACATTCTTCAGTATTTACTTTAAATTTGCTGTTTCAGTGAATCTTCTTGCCAGAAAATGTGTTCACTAGAATTTTCACAGAAAGCAAACACAGTTAAAACAAGTCATTACCAAGTTTGAACGTGTGGAAAATATTTTGCATTATTCATCCAGGACGAATTCTAAATTTGCAAACCTGGGCCCCTCAAGCCACTGACATATTGTGGCAATTCTTCCTCTAAGCTTTCAGATTTTGGAAACATACAGCGATATAAACCATGGTTTGACATTAGAATATGGCCCAAGGCTGTGTATTTCCAGACTGTAGTTTAAGTCTGTGATAGTGAATTTGGGATTAAGAGACAATAGCATTGTGATATTGGCTCTTTCTGTCAGCAGACAGGCAATTCTGGCTTTTCACACAGCATTTGATAGTGTTCTTGGAATAAAGCATCTCCAGGGCCGACGAGACGGGGGGAAGCCGGTACAAATTACCAGGGCCCGGCGGTCCGGAAGGGGGCCCGGGGCCCGGCTTCCCCCCCTCTCGTCGCCTTACCAGGGCCCGGCGGTCCGGAAGGGGGCCCGGGGCCCGGCTTCCCTGGCTTCCCCCCACTCTCATCAGCCCTGTTTAGCCTGTCCGCCCTTGCTGGGGGGCCCGAAAAAATTTTTTCACCGGGGCCCGAACCCGCTCTCAGCGGCCCAGGGTACATCTACATTGTGATAAAGAACCTATGGCACCAAGTCTCAGGGTACATCTACACTGATTAAAAAACCCAGAGAACCAAATCTCAGAGCCTGGGTCAGCTGACTCAGGCTCCCTGGGCTCAGGATGTGGGACCATAAAATTGCAATTTAGATATTTGAGCTGGAGCTGGGCTCCCCATTCGTAGGGTCTCAGGGCCTGGGCTCCAGCCCGCATCTGAACAGTGACATTGCAGTTTTATAGCCCCACAGCCCGAGTCCCATGAGCTGGAGTCAGCTGACCCAGGCCAACTGCAGCCTTGCCGTCGGTCTTCTATCACAGTGTGGATATACCGAGGTCAATGGCAAAACTCCCGTTGACTTCAGTGGGGTAAAATCCTGTTCCTAAGTCCTCGAGTAATGGCAGTGCTTTGTGTCAATATGTTATAAAATAAAAACACCCTTTCAAATGTTAATTTTGTCTTCAAACTCCTCCTTTGTTTCCATCCTAAACACAAAAACATTGATGGTTTGCACTCAACACGTTGTTCAATAGAGTAGCAATCAAACCCTGATTGGGCAAAGCATGTAAATATGTGAGTAGTCCTGTTAGCATCAATTGGACTACTCAGGTGGTAGAGTTACGCATGTGCTTAAATGCTTTGCTGGATCAGGGCCTCAGTGATGTGTGGTAGGAAAATTCTTATGGCAGCACAGACTGGGGCATCTACTGTACACAAATACCTAAGCATCCCTTAGGTCGTGTTACTGCAGGGTATGCAGAAGTAATGATTAATTTTTAGACATTTATCATACATTATCAGATATTCCCCTCTGTAACTGCAAAATATTTGTCCATTTGACATTGTCATTAATAACAAAATAATTCATATATCTTTTGTATTTAGATTCTGGATAGTATTTTCACATGTTAAACTGAATTTATTTTTGCAATGCCTTTGTAACTATTCTTCCTTTTTGTTGTTTGATTATGTCTTTCAACACCCTGCAGATGTTCCCAACACTGATATAGACCATCAATATAGCAGTAGGAGAAAATCCCTCTTTTGTAGCCAACTGAAGCCTGGAAATAATCTAGAAGCAAACAAATATAAACCACGTGCAATCCAGAGCTGTCACTGGATGCATCCATTATGTTCTCTCAAACCCTTTTCTATCCCTAATTATTACACATCTATAGGTCTCCTCTCTGATCTGTATTGTGGATCAGTTGTCCACTCTGAGATCAGCAGCAGGAATTGGAGAGAAGAATTTTCCTATAGTTTCTAGCCTAATTGAAATCCCAGTTCAGCAAGCACATGTGACATGGGTCGTATTAAAGACAACAAAAGACTACAAATCCCCAGCTGTAGATTAAATTGCTGAAACACGCTGTGTCTAGTCTAGCTGGAATAAAGCTGTTCCCTTCCCTAATCAGTACCTGGGACTGATTTTATTTTGAAACACTCCAAATGTGTATGATGGAGCTAAAAACTTGCCAAAAGTTAGGCATGTGCATACGTACCTTGCTGAATTGTGTATTGAACTTACCTAAATTCAGTTTAGCTGTTTGTGACGTATTTTCTTTTAAACCACATATTTTCTAATAGCTCAGAGCCAAAAGCACAGTGGGTGTTGGAGCAAGGGAAGAATGAATTAGGAAGTCTCATCTTTCCAGGAAGGGAGGGCAGGAGAACCACAGCTGCAAAGGGTGTATGTAGTCTGATAGGTAGGTAGCCAGACCCCCCCACCCCCACCCCCCAAAATCAATATATGTTGCCGTGTACAGCATGTGCTAGCTAGGGAGCACACCACTCTAATTTTCACACCATATTTTCCCATCACACCTGCCCTGAGCCATTCTGCACTGGGATGGCAGGATGGTTCTTGAAACCACCATTTTTTCCCAGACCACATCACTGGCTCGGACACTCAAAGTGATTCCCAGTGGCAAGGGTCGGATTTAGGACCAGATTTTCAAAGATATTGAGTTATACCATGAGTTATGACTAAAAAAGATAATAAATGGGAATGCAAACTCACAATCCATAATAATAAATATTTATTCAGAACACTGTGCAAACACTAACTAATTCATCTAAATTCCATTTCAAATTAAACAGTTAATTTAGGCTCCAGCCTAGAATTGTATGAAAGAAAACCGGGGCTATCTGTTTGGTGCCGTTTCACCTAATTGGAAGCACTGCATACTTCTTTAGAACTCAGTCATCATTTTTTCATGAGCTCCATATATGGGACAGCATGTTGTTTTTCTTAAGCCACCCCAGGAGCAGCCCAGGAAGCAGATTTTGACTTGGTCACAATCTGTCTCGCAGTTCCCTCACTGCTCCGGGGTGAATGGGATCTGCCCTGTGCCAGCCCTGTATCTGGCCCAGTGTTAGTTCCCTGGAGAAGCCATGTTGGCTGGTGCATTGGAGAAGTAGAGCCAAGGCTCTTCTCCCACATGTGAGGGAAGACATAATGGCTCATGGAGGCTGTCCTCTCCCCACCATGCAGTTCCCCATGGTCTGCGTAGCTATAGCAGGGGATCCAGGGGACATCATATGTCCCATTACTGCTCTGCGGCAGTCTTACAAGATGAGCCACAATTTGGTCCTTAATCTTTAAGGGTATGTAGCCCTGAGTCAGGTTTCTTCTATATAAAGTCAGACTGAACCACTGTTTATGGAAAGGGGCAGTTTTATTCCATTCCAGAACTTCCAGTAGGGATGGAGATTATGTAGTCTCACAGGACACCTCTCCTACACTGTTTTCCCCTTACTAAATTATACATCTGGTTACCATGCAAGTCTGGTTACCATGCAAGATGCTCTCCAGCTTCTCTTGGAGATCACAGTAGAAAATGAGAGAGGGAGAGAATCAGATGCAAAGAGAGAGGGTGTCTACTGGCCACCACAACAGTGTCAATGGGAGTTATTTATACCATGTGAACTGGAGAACTGGGTCTGCCTCTTAGTAAAGAGTCCAATCCGCTGCATATACCTGCTAAAACAAGTATGTTGTGGAAGCATTCCCTGCTCCATTATCATGCCATTCTTATTGCGCATTGCTACAGTTCATAGATATCTTTCAAACTGCTGCTGCAGTCAATAAAAACATGGCAGGGTTAAGGGTGCCCTGCATATAAAGGCAAAACTTTGTTCCGATCTCCTGTGGAAATGTTTAGACCATTCAATAGACTCCATCGCGCTGCAGTTTTCAACCTGCAGGTCTCCCACACGGCTAGCAAGTGCACAAGCGACTCTCTCTCAGTCCTGAAGAGTATTGGACTAAGCAGCGTGATAGCTAGTGTCATTTCTAGTTATGAATCATTGCGAAAGTGCTTAAAAGAGGTTGAAAATGTGTGTACTTCCACCTCACATTTTACTGTTACTTTCGGAATGAACCATGGAATCTGAGAGCGACTGCTTTTTCTGTAAATGGCATGAAACACAGCATGGTTTCTAGCCAAGTTCTAAGAAGTCTATCTTGTAAATCCTGGGGCATTGCTGCCGCTGGACTCCTCTTGCAGTCCATCTGTAAGACTCTCTCAGTACTTCAATATCCAGCTTCTGATTCTTTTTATGCGTTTGAAAAAGGCCTTGCTCCTTGAAGTCAGTATCCCGTAGGAAAGGGAGTGATGATTTTGCAGTATGTTCTAAAGCACTAGATGTCACAGCCGCCTGTAGCGGTGGCAAGTTCATTACAGTATCGCAGCTTCCCGTTACTGAGGGCATTAACTTACAGACATCATAATTAAGATGTCAAAGAGAAGAGGGAAGATGAAGAGCACAACCAATGAAAGTACCTGATAAATGGACAACCATAAGCGATGAAGCGTATGCTTCGAGGGTGAATCACTTACACTACTGATTTGCATAAAGAGAGTCATTTTGAGCCTTAAGAAGTAGGACAGAGTAAGAGAGGAGTTTGTTTCAGACTTTGGGGGTAGAGTGGGTCAGTTATCTCTCATTTTGTGGCTTCTCGCTGAAGTTGCAAGTTGGGTTTTAGCCGTCTTGTTTCCTTAAAGCTACCAGCCATTTCCCATTCTTCAAAGCTGTTTTGTTCTCCCATTTCGAGAAGGAAGTGCCACTTTTCTGAGTGAGGCTTGTGCATGCTTGAGAGCCCCCTGTCAAATCCCTGCCCTGGGACCTACCTCTTTCAATGAGGATGTGAAGCATAAAGTTCATCACATTACAGTCTGTTATGCACAAAATCATACTGACAGATATTGAGAACAAAGTCTGTACTAGGGAGAGACGAGTGGCAGCACTGTCATACAGGAAGCACAATCAGTTGCTTAGGGAAGCAAAATGCTCAGTGACAGATTTGTGCTAGGGTGACCAGGTGTCCGGTTTTCAACTGGAACACCTGGTCAAAAAGGGATCCTGGCAGCTCCAGTCAGCACCACTGACCGAGCCATTGACTGTCGGGTTGGCAGCTCCGTGCACTCGGGCTGGCAGGTTCCCTGCTAGCCTCCGCGGCTCCCAGAAGCAGCGGCATGTCACCCTCCGGCTCCTACGCATAGGGTCAGCCAGGGGACTCTGCACGCTGCCCCCGCCCCAAGCGCCGCCCCTGCAGCTCCCATTGGCCAGGACGTAGGAGCCATTGGTGTAGGAGCCAGAGGGGGGACATGCCGCTGCTTCCAGGAGCTGCTTGAGGTACAGGCTGCCTGGAGCCTGCACCCCTGAGTCCCCCCTCTGGTGCCCCAACCCCCTGCCCCAGCCCTGATCCCCCTCCCACCCTCCAAACCCCTTGATCCCAGCCCAGAGCACCCTCCAGCACTCCCAACCTCTGATCCCCACCCTAGAGCCCACACCCCCGTGCCCCAGCCCTGATCCCCCTCCCACCCTCCATACCCCTTGATCCCAGCCCAGAGCACCCTCCTACACCCCAAGCCCCTTAGCCCCACCCTAGAGTCTGCACCCCCCAACCAGAGCCTTCACCCCCCCCCGCACCCCTGAGCTAGCCCAGTGAAAATGAGCGAGTGAGTGAGGGAAGAGTGAGCGACAGAGGGAGCGGGGATGGAGTGAGTGGGGGCAGGGCCTCGGAGAAGGGGCAGGACATGGCTAATGGTGGACCTTTCCAGATTTGCCTAGGGCAGCAAACCCCTGAAATAGAGAGAATACCTACAAAGTATGGTAACAGAGACTCTACCTGACCTTGGGGTGTATACATGCATTCAAATACACTTTTTATGCATGGGAGCTGTAGTCACTGGGCCCATGACTAAGAGTAAACATGTGACCTATGGGAAGCCATATTTAAGCTTAGGCAGGGACAGGAGACCCTCAAGGTCAGATATTCGCTAGTGTGGATAGATAGAAGCCAGGAAGGGCTACTAAAGGAGAAAGGTGTGTCCTCTCCCTTCTCAGCTGAGGGAAGCTGGGAAAGCCTCAGGTGATTAGTATCCAAGGGTTTGAGGTAATTTGCTCTTCTTTTGGCATTCTTGTTTGACAATAAAACCAGCCCGGAGGAAAAGGTCTTGGGCTTAAGGGCTGTTGAAAGCTTCATTCTCCCTTCCCTGGCTGTTGAGATTGCCCACTGGATTAGAGGTACCTTCCTGGATTGGCCTTTTTCCCCACTGAGATGTTGCTGCTGTTCTGCTGAAATGGTTATACCATTTGTCAGCGTGGTTCTTCAAAGCCCACCTCCCTCTTGAGCCTATTTTATGAGTGACCCTAGCTTAAAATATACAGGCAAAAATTCCATAGCCCTCAGACCTCAGATGATAGTCCCACACCATCCAGTGGGCCACACTGCATCAGTATTAGAACAGTGTAGTTCTTCCTTTCAACACTGCACCATTGATCCTCAGCTCAGATCCTCAGCTGTGACCAAGGAGAGCACAGCACAATTCAAAATGGGTGTGTGCAAAGGTGCTTTAAGCCAGTTTTATTCTCCTCCCACTCCTGGGGCCTACTGTGCAGCAGGCCAGTCCCATGATATAAAGTAGAACAGCTTGAGGGTTGCTCTATATTACTAACTGCTACTGACCCAAAGTGTCTTGTACAGCAGTCAGGGATTGTCATGATTAATGGAATCTCTGGGCATGCCCTCTTTTCCCTGCCTTCTCCCCTATGATGGCTGCATGGAGGAGTTGTTGTGTAGAAGCCATTCTAGTAGCTTTACAACACCGGAGGAACTCTCTATGTTGGGGTGATCATCCTATGGCCCTAGTGGAGGCGAGAAGTTAGACCAGTAACTTCATTATTCTTGCCTCTGGATTTCCCAACATGCTTTGCTTCTGTGTCTATTTTTTAAGGTGTAACCCCCTTGGGTCTTTATTTTGGCACATTGTACAGTGCTGAGCACACTGTTAGCACTTTAATAACTAACTCTGATAATTACTAATAAATACCATATGACTAAAAATTATGTGAGACTCAAAAGAATTGTTGGGCCATTTATTTTCTGTGCATGTGAATGTGTAGCTCATTTAAGCCAATTATTTTTCTATTAACAGGCATTGGTTATGCCATCCTTCTGGTTTTATTTTTAGAAATATTCAGATTATTACAGCAAGTGTGAAAAATGAATGAAAAAAGAAATCTGGCTGCTAATACTGATCTTCTAAAATTAAATTTCCTGGCTGAATAATCTAGTTAGTGCTCAAAGGAATTTGTCCTCCAAGACTGAATGTTGCTGGCACCCTTGGGTGATGGCTGACAAAATGCCAGAGAATGGGAGATATACAAAAAGATTTCCTTGTCTTCTTCCAGATGTTTGTTCCGTGCAACAGCTGGGTTATTTTTATAGCACTACATAAAATGACATTTTCATGAATCCAAGCGCAAAATTGGAAAGCAATTAGGTTTGATTCTGAGGCTACCAACACCCACCCCAGCATGCTTACCCCCACACACTCACTGGCTCATAGGATGCAGACTGGTTCCTCTCAAGTTAATCTGTAAGGGGCATACTGCCTTTCCGAGAAGAGCAATAAAATGATGAGAGGTTAATGGCTAGATTTGTCCTCTCCTGGGACCAGAGGGGCTTGAAACTTTGTGAGGGCCACCTTGTGGAGTTTTATAATGCAGGGGATGTGGATGTGTGTAGTAGGCAGGTGTAAGGCCTTCTCCTCAATTCATGGAGCTGGGATTCAAGAGAGAGGACACCCTCAGACCCACGGGGGGTGGGGGAAAGAAGGGGGGGAAAGAGACCATGCATGGTCAACTTAACCTCCGAACTGTTACTGTGGCCCTCCCTCTTGTTGAAGCCATATTGTCATTGACTGTGTCCCTGTTCTCCTGCTCAGCGTGTGTGTATGTGTGTTTTTATCTATCATATGATGCAAATTAAACCTTCATATGAGTTTGTGATGGCAGCATTATTTGCAAGGCTACTTTAAAAAAAAAAATCTATTCAGAGGAAAGGTATATGAAGGTTACTGTGGAAAGTTCCAGCTGCCTGATATATCAATGTTATTGCTAAGCAGACTGTAGAAATGAAATGACAAACTTTGAACTGCTCTATGAAGTAATGAAAAGGGGGAAAAAAATACAGATCAATTTTTAAAGTGTGTTTCGATTTGTTGATCTCCTCCTTCCCCCCCCCCCCCCCCCCCGCAGGCTTGTGTTAATATTCTTAACTGTCAGTTAAGGCTGCCATTTATGCTCCCTGTTAGTAATAAGCCCATGGCAAAGTTGCGTGTTGCCAGATGTGCAAAGATACTGGTGATTTTGACCTCGGATGTCACTGGCAGGCAAATAAGAAGCTGGTTACAGGAGCCATTGGTTAAAACTGCTCTGATGATTAGTCACTCAGAGAGCTTCAGGCGATTAAGATGTATCATGAAGAATGTATTGACATGACTTCTCTGCAATGATGGTGAACATATTACATCCAAACCCCATCTCCATCAGTATATAGCAGGTCTCAATAGCTACAGATGTATTATTAATATTTCTTTGGAGACCAATATATTTTTACACAATTTATACATTCTCCTTGCTCATGAATTTTGAATACTCCAACCATAACTCTAAAAATTGCTGTAAATCAGAAGATCTTTAGCTATTGAAATATTAATAAATCCAAAAAAAAAAGTAAGAAGAGTTTAAAAATTGGTGAAGTTTTATAACAGACCTTAATCAGCCTGCCTGAAGTTCAGGGTACTTGGCTACCAGAAGTGGAGAACACTGAGAACAATCTTTCCCACAAAATGAAAAATTGCCCCTCTTGATTCTGTTTATGGCAAAACCTCCTCTTTATTTTTGAAACTTACACCGTGAGAAAACGTATGCCGTACTTTGTAGAAAAGAAATACAGGCAGTGAAGGGAGAAGCTGGTGATTGTTCAATACTCTGTCTACTTTTGGCTTTGTGAGTGCCTGCGATAATGGGAATGTGCAACAGTTACCAGGGAGAGGTGTATTTTTCCAGGGGAGGGGGGAGTGGTCATTTTGAATGAAAGATAATAGGGTTAGGAGAAGGCCCCTTGGGTCAGGCAGTCTCATTCTTCATCACTTTTCACTAGCTCACCCTATTAATATCTGAGTCCTTATTAATCTGCTAGGGTCCAGTTTTTCAAGTGCTCGGCATCCACAATCAAGGTCAGATTTTCAAAGGAACTCTCAGCTCCCATCTCGGCACCTAAAGAAGGGCCAGATTTTCAAAAGTGCTCGGTACCCAACATGCTGAGCTCTCTTGAAAATCTGGCCCAGAGTGTGGGCCCCTCTGAAAATCTGGCCATTGGGAGCTACATCGGTGTGATTCAGGAGAGAGGCCGTGCAGTTACACGAGTGTAAAACTGGCGTGAATGAGAGGAGAATCAGGCCCTTATTTAATAATGACAGAAGTGGTACTGTGATCATCTCTGCTAGGTATTTGCGCCACACATTTTTGCACATAAAATAAAAGTCTGCCCTTATTACACCGACTGTGGTGTCTAGAAAAGTGGCAACGGTCTCGCCACGCAGAGGACTCCTCAGCCATTCTACTGGCACAGAGTCCAATAGCTTAGGACCTCTCTGTAATGCCCCTTACTGCTCACTTATTTTCTCACACCTCTACTGGATGTTACTGAGCCTCATCCTGAAGGCCTTGTAGTAGGGACGTCAGCATTGAGCCTTTGATTTGCTCCAGACAAGCACCTACCCTTTCAGAGGTCAAATTCTGCTCTCACGCCTTGGGAAACTGCATGGAAGTGAATGAGCTTTGAACAAGTGAAGTCAGAGTAGAATGTGGCCCCAGGCATGTATCTAAAGCACATGGGCCTGAAAAATGAAGCGAAAATCTCATAGAGATTGTCTAAACTTCCCCCTTTTGGCCATGCCAGGCATACTAAAAGGATTGTGGTATATTGGCATTTCCAGTCCAAGCTGGGACCAGGAAGCACAGATGTGCACAAACATAAAAATAAAAAATTGGGATCAAAAGTTAAATTAACTTTTCTGTACATCAGAAAAGGTTCCATATCGGTCCATTTTGAGTTTTGGTAATGTGTTTTCATTGATTATTTTTCTTTGACTTTCCCTGCCTCTCTTTCTATTGCTACCTATAGTGCCCAAGTTACTGAAGTCTTTTACCCACCCTCGTTCCTTCCCATTCAACTAGCCTTCTCTAAATAGTTGTCTGTACTACTTCTGCATCCAAGCCAGACAAAATTCATTTATTCTATATAATAAATTTTTGCAAAGGTGTAGAACAGACATAAACTTTGTTGTGAAAATGATGAAGTTTCTCTTATGTAAAGGCCCCAGCTGTGATGCTTCTAGCATCCCTGGCAGCTTGAAAACTGAAATCAGAGTTCCTCCTTAGGCCAGGAAAAACGGGCAGCAACTACTTTAGTTCTGAAATGAATTATGGGAGCACTTACTTATTTGGAAGTCACTAGCTGCTGAGCTGCAGATACTTATATTCTCTCGTTCACCTCCCTGTACACACTGGTGTGATGCATTATTTTGATGTGTAGTATCAACTTTTTTTTCCAGGAAAGTTAAACATGCCAGTAGTATTTTATATATATAAAATGATCAAAACTGCTTTAATGTATCATGTATATTTCAAGTTTAAGCCCTTGTTAATTCTAATAAATTTTGATATTGGTTTGAAGGACAAGTGTTTTAATGAAGATCTAAATCAAGCAGTCATAAGTACCTCTTTTGCAATGTTCATATATAAAATAATCTGCTGTAGCAGAGGTTCCCTAGCACTAATAATATTAACCTTTCTGCTGTGAATCTCTTTCTACAATTTATTTTAAAAGAATCTATGTATCAATCTATAATCTGATGGAAAACTGTCTTCCCATTCATTACATTTATATAACAGAAGATTCAAATTATTGCATAAATTCATAGCATCATAGAATATCAGGGTTGGAAGGGACCTCAGGAGGTCATCTAGTCCAACCCCCTGCTCAAAGCAGGACCAATCCCCGGACAGATTTTTGCCCTGGATCCCTAAATGGCCCCCTCAAGGATTGAACTCACAACCCTGGGTTTAGCAGGCCAATGCTCAAACCACTGAGCTATCCCTCCCCCATTCTTAAATACTAGAAGGAATTCTAAATGATTTCCCCCCTCCCAATAGTATGTGAATTTCATAGATTCATAGATTCTAGGACTGGAAGGGACCTCGAGAGGTCATCGAGTCCAGTCCCCTGCCCGCATGGCAGGACCAAATACTGTCTAGACTCATTTCATACTCTTCTAAACTCATTTACAGTGAACCATTCAAGCAATGTTTCTGGCCATCATCCAGTCTGTCCAGTTTGTTGCACTGATGCAACATGTATGATTACTTGCCTTGTGGGCAGGTGGCATATGTGTGCATTCGGTGCAAGCAACTCATGGCCCTCAGAGATTGAGTACAGACTCTTGAGATCAGAGTGGCTGAACTGGAGGAGCTAACGGGGACAGAGAGGTACATAGATGAGACTTTCAGGGACACAGTAGAGCAGTCCCAGACCCAGTTTGACAGCCTCTGTGCTGTTGAGGGTGAGAGTTTCAGGGAAGGAGAACATCAAGCTGGAGCATAAGGAAACGATCTCATAGTTGGCACAATCTTTGCAGATGTTGTCACGGTGACTTCTCACACTGAGGCTACCTCTCTGGGAGAGGAGACTCCTCAGACTAGGAAAAGACAGGCAAGAATAATGGGGAATTCAATTAGAAATACAGAGAGTTGGGTTTGCGATGACAGGGAGAACCACATGGTGAATTGTCTGCTTGGTGTGAAGGTTGTGGACCTCTCAAGTCATTTAGCGAGACATATGTGCTGTGCTGAGGAGAAGACAGTGGTCATGGTACATGTAGGTAACAATAACATAGGGAAATGTAGGAGAGAGGTCCTGGAGGCCAAATGTAGGCTGCTAAGTACGAGATTGAAGTCCAGGTCCTTCATGGTAACATTCTCTGAAATGCTTCCGTTTCTACACGCAGGGCCAGTTTGAGACGGGCAGACCTGCAGGCTCTGTGTGATGAGATGGTGGTGTTGGCAGGAGGGATTTATGTTTATTAGGAATTGGGGAACCTTTTGGGAAAGGAGGAGACTATCCAGGAAGTATGGACTCCACCTAAGCCAGAATGACACCAGATTGCTGGCATGTAAAATTAGAAAGGTGGCAGAGGAATTTTTAAACTAAGGGCTGGGATAAGCCAACAGATGCAGAGGAACACACAGTCTAGACAGAGACATCCCTTATGGGAGGATTTATTAAAGGGGATATTCTATATCCTTGTAAAGAGGAGAGGATAGAAGTTGATAAAGTACAGGTAGGAACTGAAGAGAAACAGTCAAACAAAAGAGTCCCATTCAGTCACATCACATGAAGGCAGAAAACGAAATACTTACAAATTTTATAAGTGCTTATATACAAATGGTAAAAATCTAAATACTAAGATGGGTGAACTTGAGTGCCTGGTATTAAATGAGGAAAGGCATCACAGAAACTTGGTGGAACAAAGATAATCAATGGAACACAATAATATCAGGGTACAAAATATATAGGAATGACAGAGTAGGTCATGCTGCTGGGGTAGTGGCACTATATGTGAAAGAAAGCTGTCCAAGTTGTCTGAAATGACTCAAGGGAATGAGTACCAACCTCAAGGCAGACTGTTAAGAACCCGGGCACAAACCCCAGATTGGTTGTGAGTTCTATACTTAGATTTCACCAACCGATGATCAACTGTGAACTCTTCAGGCACTCTAACAGCCTTAACATGGAGATACAGAGAGTCCCCTTGGTTACTCCGATCTATCTTGCCACCCAGGCAAGCCTACCGTTGTGATAGATGATCTCTTACATCAAGGATCACAGCAATATTCAGGTTACTCCCAGTCCCAAAGGACCAGTCACTTATCCCAGGTCAATTGCACTTTAGATTACACACCAAGGACAATACTTGTAGCCAATCCTATAATAAACTAAACATTTTATTATATCGGAAAAGGAAATGAGAGTTATTTACAAGGTTAAAGCAGGTAAACATATATACAGTAACTCCTCGCTTAACTTTGTAGTTACGTTCCTGAAAAATGCTACTTTAAGCGAAACGATGTTATGCAAATCTAATTTCCCCATAAGAATTAATGTAAATTGGGGGTGGGGGTTAGGTTCCAGGGAAATTTTTTTCGCCAGACAAAAGACTATACACACACACACACACACACATATACACAGTATAAGTTTTAAACAAACAATTTAATACTGTACACAGCAATGATGGTTGTGAAGCTTGGTTGAGGTGGTAAAGTCAGAGGGTGGAAGAGGGAGGGATATTTCCCAGGGAATGCCTTACTGCTAAACGATGAATTAGCACTTGGCTGAGCCCTCAAGGGTTAACACGTTGTTAATGTAGCCTCACGCTCTACAAGGCAGCACGAATGGAGGGAGGGGAGACAGCATGGCTGAGAGAGAGAGAGAGAGAGAGAGACTCACACCGTGTGTGTGAGAGAGATGCACATTGCCCCTTTAAGTACTCTGACCCCATTCTAAGTACATTGCCTTATTAAGTAGATTAGCAAGTTGAGACAGCAGCTGCTGCCAGCAAACTCTCTCCATCCTGAGCCCTGTTATGTACCCTCTCCCCCCCCCCGCTCTGTGGAGATAAGGTACAGGAGCCGGGGGAGGGGGACATCCTGACATTAGCACCCTTCTTCCCCCCACCTCTGCACAGCAAGCAGGAGGCTCCTGAGATCAGCCCCAAGTCAGAGGGCAGGAGCAGCACACAGCAGTCAGGGGAGGGACAGCTGAACTGCCCGGCAATTGATAGCCTGCTGGGCGGCTGCCGCACAGGCAACTTAGGGGAGCGGGTAGCTGATGGTGGGGGCTGCCAGTCCACCCTGGTTCCAAGCCCCTCCACGCTAGCTCCAACGGGCTGCTCTTTCTGCAAGCAGCGGACAAAGCAGGCGGATGCAAACAACGTTATAAGGGAGCATTGCGCAACTTTAAATGAACGTGTTCTGTAGTTGATCAGCAACTTAACAACGAAACAATGTTAACAGGGATGACTTTAAGTGAGGAGTTACTGTACACACAAATGAGTTACCTTCTTCAAGTTCAAAAGGTAATTGAAGCTTCTGTAATTAGCAAGCTCTATATGTCCTTTAGGACTAACCCAGGCTCAGCAGCTGGGGATCATTTGCTTATGCCCAGAAACCTTGTCCGCCCTCCCCCAGAGTCCAAGCAGCATAGAGATATAGTTCCTTCTAGTTAGGGATTTTTATTCCCTTCCTTCCTTCCGCTTTAAGCTGCAAACTCAGCTGATGGGAGGAATTCACTTGCGTGACTCGTCGGGAGAGCAATCAACAAAGTCTTTTGTCCTTTTTAATGTATTACAGTAGTTGTCTGGTGTTGATAGGCCCTCGTTGTTGGCCAGAACATAACACCTTCTGTTGGAGATCACCACTTTAAACTAGTTAATCTCTTTCTCTCCTGTATGGTGATTTACACAGTCACAGAGGCTTATAGTACCAATGCTTAAATATTACCATGTAATATGGGATACAAATGTTATGAGTGAGAATAATACACACAGCATTCAATAAATATAAAGACTAAGCACGTTTTAAAAATTTTAATAGCTATTTTAACAATACTAACACACAGGTGAGCCAGACTGATTCCAGCTATGCATTTGTCAGTGTTCCACTCGGGCATAGGGACCTTGGCATGAGCTGCCACCTGGTTTGCCAGTGTCACAAAAGCATAGAGCCAAATATAGTAAAAAATCTTAAATGAATCAAACTGTGCCCTAGAATCTCTGTGGATAGAAATTCAGTGCTTGAGTAATAAGAATATAGCAGTAGCAATATATTACTAACCACCTGACCAGGATGGTGACAGTGATTGTGAAATGCTCAGGTTGATTAGAGAGTTTATAACAACAGAAAACCCAATAATAATGGGGGGATTTCAACTATCCCTGCATTGACAGTATAATATCACCATAGGACAAGATGCATAGATAAAATTTCTAGACACCATTAATGACTGCTTCTTGAAGCAGCTAGTCCTGGAACGCACAAGAGGAGAGGTAATTCTTGATTTTGTGCTAAGTGGTATGGGATCTGATCCAAGAAGTGAATATATCTGAACTGCTGGGTAACAGTGTCTATAATGTCGTTAAATTTAACACCCTTATGGGCAGAAATACCAAAGAAACCCACCACAGTAGCATTTAACTGCCTAAAGGTGAACTACACAAACATGAGGAAGCAATTTAAAAGGAAAGTAAAAGGAATAGTCACAAGAGTGAAATGCCTGCAAGCTGCATGGACACTTTTTAAAAACACTATAATAGAAGCTCAAACTAAATGTATACACCAAATAAAAGAAAAAAAACAGCAAGAGAACTAAAAAAAATGCCCCCTGGCTAAACAACAGAGTAAAAAAGGCAGTTGGAGACAAAAAGACATCTTTTAAAAATTGGAAGTCAAATACTACTGAGGAAAATAGAAAGAAACATAAACTCTGGCAGGTCAAGTGTAAAAGTATAATTAGGCAGAGCCAAAAAAGAATTTGAAGAGCAACTAGCAAAAGACCCAAAAACTAACAGCAAAATTTTTAAGGACATTAGAAGCAGGAAGTCTGCCAATCAGTCGGTGGGGCCACTGTATGATCAAGGTGCTAAAGGAGCACTCAAGGATGATAAGGCCATTGAAGAGAAGCTAAATGAATTCTTTGCATCAGTCTTCACTGCAGAGGATGTGAGGGAGATTCCCACACCTGAGCCATGCTTTTTAGGTGACAAATCTGAGGGCCTGTCCCAGATTGAGGTGTCAATAGAGGAGGTTTTAGAACAAATTGATAAAGTAAACAGTAATAAGTATCCAGGACCAGATGCTATTCACCCAAGAGTTCTGAAGGAACTCCAATATGAAATTGCAGATCTACTAACTGTGGCATATAATCTGTCTTTTAAATCAGACTCTCTACCACATGACTGGAGGATAGCTAATGTACTGCCAATTTTAAAAAAAGGCAAATTGATTGAAACTATAGTAAAGAACAGAATTCTCAAGCACATAGATGAACATGATATGGTGGGAAAGAGTCAACACAGCTTTTGTAAATGGAAAACATGCCTCACCAATCTATTAGAATTTTTTGAGGAGGTCAACAAGCATGTGGACAAGGGTGATCCAGTGGATTATAGTGTACTTGGACTTTCAGAAAGGTGTCTCATCAAAGGCTCTTAAGTAAAGTAAGCAGTCATGGGATAAGAGGGAAGGTCCTCTCATGGATCAGTATCTGCTTAAAAGACAGGAAACAAAGGATAGGAATAAATGGTCAGTTTTCACAGTAGAGTGAAGTAAATAATGGAGTTCCCCAAGGATCTGTCCTGGGACCAGTGCCAATCAACATATTTGTAAATGATCTGGAAAAAGAGGTAAAGGATGAGATGGCAAAATTTGCGGATAATACAAGAGTATTCAAGATAGTTAAGGCTAAAGCTGACTGTGAAGAGTTACAAAGGGATCTCACAAAACTGGGTGACTGGGCAACAAAATGGCAGATGAAATTCAATATTGATAAAGGCAAAGTAATGCACATTGGAAAACATCATCCCAACTAAACATACAAAATGATGTGGTCTAAATTAGCTGTTACCACTCAAGAAAGAGATCTTGGAGTCACTGTGGATAGTTCTCTGAAAACATCTGCTCCATATGGTCAAAAAAGCTAACCGAATGTTAGGAACCATTAGGAAAGGGATAGAAAATAAGACAGAAAATATCATAATGCCACTATCCATGGTACCCCCATATCTTGGTACACTCATATCTTGAATACTACATGCAGTTCCAGTTGCCCCATCTAAAAATATATATATACACCTCTACTTCAATATAACGCTGTCCTCGGGAGCCAAAAAATCTTACCGTGTTATAGGTGAAACCGCGTTATATTGAACTTGCTTTGATCCACCGGAGTGTGCGGCCCCCCCCCCCCCCCCCCCCAGAGCACTGCTTTACCGTATTATATCCAAATTCGTGTTATATCGGGTCACGTTATATCAAGGTAGCGATGTATATACACACACACACGCATATATATATATATATATATATATATATATATAATTAGAGTTGAAAAAAATACAGAGAAGGGCTACCAACAGGGGTATGGAACAGATTCCATATGAGGAGAGACTAAAAAGACTGGGACTGTTCATCTTAGAAAAGAGATGACCAAGGAGAGAGGGGATATGATAGAGGTCTATAAAATAATGCATGGTGTGGAGGAAGTGAATAAGGAAGTGTTATTTACCCCTTCACATAACACAAGAACAAGGGGTCACCCAATAAAATTAATAGCAGATTGTTTTAAATCATAAGTACTTCATCATACACCACACAGTCAACCTAGGAACTTCTTGTCAGGGGATGTTGTGAAGGCCAGAAGTATAACTGGATTCAAAGAAGAATTAGATAAGTTCATGGAGGCTAGATCCATCAATGTCTATCAGCCAAGACGGTCAGGACCACAACCCCATGCACTCGGTGTTCTTAAACCACTGACTGCCAGAATCTGGGACTAGACAACATGGGATGGATCACTCAAAATTGCCTTGTTCTGTTCATTCCCTTTAAAGCATCTGGCATTTGCTGCTGTAGGAAGGCTGGACACTGGCCTAGATGGACCATTGTGGCTGTCTGACCCAGTGTGGCTGTTCTTATGTTCTTATCAAAAGATATATTCTCATGTTAGTGGTAGAGTCTTCTACACTGTCTCTTATGTAAAAGAATAGGAGTAATGCAGTTAAAACCCTGTATATAGAAGGGAATATATATCTTATAGCTTACTAAATTTGCTGTAATAGTTGCACATTCAATTGTTTTAAAATATTCATTTATTTGTATTCCAATACTTAATCCAGTTGTCCATTGTGCAGCACACAGATATTTCAACATGTCTGCCATATATGTATTATTTAAACACAGTCATTACCAAGTGGTACATACATCAGGCATTGTAGATTACTAAAATGTTGTCTCTAGGGCAAGTTTTCATATGAACTGCATCAATCTTGTGGTTACTTCCCCCTTCACACCCTTCCCCCTTTTCATTTGTAGAGAATCTTGGCATTAGTAGTTACCATAGTAACATGGTAGGATTGTTCAAAGGGGGGGGGGGGAGATGGAAATGTGCAGAATTACCCGTAACTGATTCAGGTTGCTGCATCCAATATGTACCCACCAACCACAGCTGGATACATGACATGAAAACAATTATCAGTGAATATGTGGTGAGAAAAATATTGTGATATTCTTTGTATTACTGTGACAGCTACAGGCCTCTGTCAGAATTAGAGTCCCATTGTGCTAGGAGCTGTAAAAATATAGAGTTAAAAGATGGCCCCTGACCCATATATCTGTGAAGTATCTGCCTAGCTTTGTCAGCCTGGTGAATAATGGGGAGAAAATGTACTACAAATAATTTATTTGAAAACTATCACAGAATCCCTCAATATTTTTGACAAATATCTGACCAGTTCTTCCACCGCCCTCTAGTTAAGGCGGAGGCTTTGCTGTCTCCCAAGTAACTAGTCTCCACATCATGAGAGATTTCTTCTATGCACGTTGCAGGATGACATTTAACCAAATGGAAACCTTGAAAAGGTCACCATTGCTGAGATATTCATACAGTACTCTCTGCAACTCAGCAGCCTTATTCGCTAGCTCCTCTTTAATCTGAATGATGTTCCATGTGGCCCCTGATAGTAGCCAAATGGTCTGTTTTTGAAGAACTTTATTCTGATCTACATTAGTATGTTGAGAACCACCCTGAGGCTGTTTTTAATTTATGTTCAAATTGCAATATTTAAAAACACGTCTGGCAGCCAGGGAGCACCTGCCATTTCTATTCCTTTAATTTTATTTAATAGGGTTTTGAACAATAATTAATCAGATTGTAAGGAGAACGCCGCAGATTTTCTCAAGAGATTGAGACCACCCATCTATTGCCCGCAAAGCTGCAATATTTATATTCAGTTCATTGTGATAACATCTCAGCTGGCAATCACTAACACAAATGCTTATCTTAAACAAGTGAATGGAAGCTCCAGGTTAGAAGGAATTACAGAAGGCACAAGGAAGAAAAGAAGGCACTGAGTTCCCTGAGACTAAACAAGGGTTAATTAAAACTGTTGGTACAGGACAAGTGATTACAGTGCAGTGAAAGCAACAGCAATACATGAAATGGAGACGAGATGAGTGTATAGAAAATAAAAATGTATTTTGGACATGGGTGAGGAAAGCTTCTCCTGACCCTGTGAAAAAATTAGAACTCTTACATCAACACTGTAAGGGCTACGTCCTGGCTAGACTCGCATCTATGAGTACTCCGAAAACTAGAAGCAAGTCAAGTATAAAAGCAGCACATTTGTGCAGTGTGTCCCAGTGTCAAATAGAGGATTAAGGTCCAATTCTGCTGTAATTGAGATCAATGACAAATCTCCCATTGACATCAATGGTGCAGGATCAAGCCCTCAGATGCCAGATGTGTTTTTCCACATGTTCCCTGTGACATAATTAGTGCAGCATTGTATCTGAGACAGTGAACGTGGCACAGACATAGCAAAGCTATATCCCAGCAGACTAATTAAACCCATGCAAAGTCTCTGTCAAATATATGCTTCCTCCAACTCTGAGTTGAAACAAGACCTGCAGTGATTGCAAAAGCTAATGTGAGAAGTAATGGTGGAGAGAGAGACCCCAAAGAAATTAGCTGGGCATGCCAGGATGACTCCAGGATACCTATGCATCACTAGAATAGAAGTAGCAAGTTTGGGACAGCCCCGGTGGCTCTAGATAATTGTGGGAGACAAGCAAGTCGTGCAGAGCACAGGGGCCATGAGTAAGGCTACGTTTTAGTCATGGGTATTTTTAGTAAAAGTCACGGACAGGCCACAGGCAGTAAACAAAAATTCACAGCCTGTGACCTGTCCATGACTTCTACTACATACCCCTGACTAAATCTTGGGGGGCGGTGGTGCGCAGCCCGGTCGGGGGTGCCACGGTGGAGAGGGGGGGCGGTGGTGCACAGCCCGGCTGGGGGCACCGCTGGTGCTGAGAGGACAGGGGTGGGCAGTGGCATGCAGCCCGGCCAGGAGCCCCGCTGGTGCTGGGGGAGGGCAGGCGGTGGCACACTGCCCGGGACCCTGCTGGGGTTGGGGTGGGGTTGGCGGGACCAGCAGGCTCCCTACCTGGCTCAGCACCTCCCCGGAAGCGGGGATATCTCCCTCACTCAGCTCCTAGGTGGAGGCATGGCCAAGCAGCTCTGCGCACCGCCTCCGCCCAGAGCGCCGGCTTCGCCGCTCCCATTGGCCGGGAACCACTATCAATGGGAGCTGCGGGGGCAGGCAGTGGCAGTGCGCAGGGCTGTCTGGCCACACCTCTGCCTAGGAGCTGAGCGAGGGGGATGTCCCCACTTCTGGGGAGCCCCCCTCCCGAGGTAAGCACCACCCAGAGCCCGCCTCACCTTGTCCCGTGCCCCCACTCCCTTCCTCCTCCCACATCCAAACTTCTGCTGCTGCTGGGGGAGTGGAGCATGGTGGCCTGAGACTGCCCCAGCAGCGGCCGGTGCGACGGGCACAGGAGCTGCCTCCATGCCAGGCGCACCAGCTGCTGCAGAAGTCACGGAGGTCACGGAAAGTCACAGAATCCGTGACGTCTGTGACAAACTCGCAGCCTTAGACATGAGTTTATTTGGGCAGCAGGTGGATACCTTCAATCAGTTTCTCATGTTTACCTCTGCAAGTGCATAAAAGCCAGATGGCAGGCACAATAATGCACAGCCGTATAATAACCAGTATAACTCTAGCCCTTAAGCACAGGACTGACTGGTAACAGCGTACAGATGGCTGGAGTCTTGATGTAGGTTACTGATTTTTGATACTAATATGCTTCCTTCACTGGAGAAAAAAGGAAAAATAACTCCTGAGCTTTGCCCTGTACAGGGCTTATGAACATCTATTGTAATTCAGTAATGAGCATTACTGTAATGATACTGCTAATAATAAATAATACTTGGCATCTTTCTTTCATTTGAGGCTCTCACAGCACTTTGCAAACAGGGGCGGCTCTAGCTTTTTTGCCGCCCCAAACACGGCAGGCAGGCTGCCTTTGGCGGCATGCCTGCAGGAGGTCCCCGATCCAGCGGATTCGGCAGCATGCCTGTGGGAGGTCCACCGGTCCCGCGGATTCGGCGGCATGCCTGCGGGAGGTCCCCGGTCCCGTGGCTTCGGCGGCATGCCTGTGGGAGGTCCACCGGTCCCGCGGCTTCGGCGTACCCGCCGCCGAATTGCCACCGAAGACGCGGGACCGGCAGACCTCCTGCAGGCATGCCGCCGAAGGCAGCCTGACTGCTGCCCTCGCAGGGACCGGCAGGGCGCCCCTCGCGGATTGCCACCCCAGGCACGCGCTTGGAGCGCTGGTGCCTGAAGCCGCCGCTGTTTGCAAACATGAACTGAACAACTTATACCTCATTATAAGATTCAAAATTAATTGCCCCAACCTATCACTACTGTGATTGGTGCCTTATAAATACCGCTGTTCTATGCTTCAGTGCAATCGAACTAGGTGGAGGTCAGTCCAGCAGTCATCGGCTCCTCTCATAACACAGGTGATTTGGACATCTCTTAGATCCTGTGTTCTTACAATGACATAGTCTAGGAGGTGCCACTGTTTTGAGCGGGGGTGTTGCCAAGTTGTTTTGTACTTGTTGCTTTGTCTGAAGATTGTATTTGTGATCACAAGGTCGTGCTCTGCACATTTGCTGAGTAGAAGGATGCCACTGGAATTGGTCTTGCCCACTCCTTCCTTCCCAATGGAGATTAAACAAACCCTAATGCTGACAGCTCTTGGAGACACTCTTTTAGATCGTGTAGCGGAAGCCTGTGTTTTTAAGTGTGTGCCACATGCGTGCAGTTTTAGTAGCAGCTGTAGAGTCCATATGTATTTGGGCATGGATTTGCTTGTGATTTCTATAGTTTTTCCCATGCACATGTATAGAACATTGAGATATGAGTCTTCTAAGGAAGAGTTTAGTATAGGAACCTAGAACAATTAGATTTTCATTCTGACTGGACCAAGGCTGACTGGTGGGATACAGTAGGTATGTGTGTGAGAGGGGATATTTTTTTTAATTTTAACATTTATCTAATATCAGATACCAAATGACTAAGCACAGTTGTGCTCATTATTTCTGTGCTCTTTTGTTAGAAGTTGAAGCTGTAAAACTGCTTGTTAGTGCAAAATCATAGATATTGGACATGGAAAGGAACTCTTAGGACATTTAGTCTACCCTCCCCACTGCCTAATATTCTCCATATTTGTTACCTCATGGATATTCCCACATCATATTTCTGACCATTGCCATATTTCTGATCATTGATAGACTATGGCCCCTCAATCAGTGACTGGTATTATATTCCTCTAAATGTAAGGGTTACTGAGGTGAGGAATGAGAAGGAGTTGATTTCCTCATTCCCCACCTCAGTACCTTTCCCAGCAATCAACTATACATTTGCTAGTGAAAAAGCACATTAAGCTTAATCTTGCTGCTAAAATGATCAGTAGTTTTGAATGTGGACATTTAACTTATCATTGTAATTCAGAGTTAACACGACTTTGAGATGAATGAAGCAGAACACATCCTTCTCAGAGCTAGAATTTCATATTCACATTTGAAAAGGTTTCTTTGCAACCACAAGGACTAAAATGAAATCTTAGATTCTGAAACACAATTAAGCAGCTACTTTTAAAAATGCCATTTGTACGTTTTTTTCACAGCCTCTTAATTACATTATACATAAGGCTCTGATTATTATTTTAATTGCTTGCTGCCTTAAATTCCCCCTCCCTCCTCGTTAACTGCTTTACTGCTGCCTAATGTGCCACATATGCCTGGGAAAATTATAATGGTAGCACCTAGAGGCCAACTGAGATTGGGGTCCTATTGTTCTAGGTGCTGTACAAACCCAGAATAATAGCCAGTCCTTGCTCTAAAGAGCTTGTAGTTTAAATGCACCTTCACCATCCATTCTAGTTGATACATCAGAAAATTCAATATGGAATTTGACGGAGGAACATCAGTGGAATGATGCTGCATCACAGATAGTACAGAAAGTAGTTAGCTACAGTTAAGACCTGGATCCTACAAGCTGTTCTGCACAGAGCCTTATTGAAGCCTGTGGATTGCAGGATTTGGGCCCAAATTTTCAATCCTGATGTACTTAGAAGATTTTTTATTGTTACACCTCTACCCCGATATAACATGAATTTGGATATAACGCGGTAAAGCAGCGCTCCAGGGGGGCGGGGCTGCGCGCTCCGGCGGATCAAAGCAAGTTCAATATAACACGGTTTCACCTATAACGCAGTAAGATTTTTTGGCTCCCGAGGACAGCGTTCTATCGGGGTAGAGGTGTATTTAGTTGTTATTTATTTATTGTAGGTCCAATTCTGCCACTCTTACTCAAGCTGAGTAGTGCCATTGGAACAGCTGCTCTGCTTGGGTAAGTGTGACAGAATTGAGCTTCTAGTTAATAATAATAAAGAGTATGTTTGTAGCGCAGATTATTCTGAGTTTAGCATCAGGTCTTGTTTCCACCAGGAGACTGGCTGTTCTTCAGCAACTGGGACAAAAAATATGATTCTTCAGCTTGAGAATGCTAAAGGGGCCCATTAAAATGAGGCCCATGCAGGAGATTTCGGGGAGGAAGTTGATGACTTCAAATAAAGCAATTCTAAAGAGGGCTGCTTTTGACAAACAGTAGGACAGCAACTCTGGAAACATGAATAAACTGGAATCAATTCTTTGGCTGGTTGTACAGTAGATAAATTGAATTATCACTGGGGGAAAAAAACAGCTTGCAAGGACATTGATCTCTATTGTAGTGGAACCCCAACTGTTCTGTGAAGGGGAATAACAGGGCCGTCACACAACTGCTGCAGCACACTGTGCAGAATCAATGCCGATAGTATTATTCAGGCACCTGTAATTAGAATGCCTCAGTGGTTTTGCCTGTTGGCTAGAAGACAGGGTATGTGTCAAGCTAATGGAAATTGAAAAAAAGAACTCTTTCAATTATCAGTATTTTGCATAATTTCTGACCTTTTTTTAACATATTTTTGTTCCATGTATTGGATTAGTCCAGTGATACTCAGACCTCAGAGGTTCAGGAGCCAAATTAGCAAACAGCATTACCCAAAAGAGCCACAGTAGTGTGACTTCATTGTTTCATTTACTATTTTATTTTTATACATATAGTATATTATTTTTCACAGCAGAATGACTGACCAAGTATTCTACAATTGGCTAATAACATAGTAAAAGGACCCTGATTGGTTAATAACTAAATCACACCGTGTTTTAATATCATGTGCAGCAAAGAGCCACAGGAGATGCATTAAAGACCTACTTGTAGCTCCCACGCCTCAGTCTGAGTATCACTGGATTAGTCTAATTTTTTCACTAGTCCTGGTACCACTTATAAATAATACAAATATATAGCATTGCTTTCAACTCCATCATAGTAATTCCCATAAGTGCCCCAGTCTTCTGTTGTTGACGTTAGGCTCAGGAGAGTCAGATACTCTGGATTATGGAGTGAGTGGGATGTGGCTGCCTTTGAAATTGGTGGGACCACTGTCTCCTCTCACCCACTTTCCTATGAACAAAAATTAGGACAATATTGCCACCACAGCAGTGAGTGCTGGATGAGATTGCAACTACAGTGAAACTGGAAGGTAAGCCAGCAAACACCTGTTGCAGCCTGCAGTTGAGAGCTTTGTGACTGATTGATTGCCATCCTTCCTAATTTTAGTGTCTAATCTTTCCATCCTTACTCACAGGAGCAGTCATTATAGGCTAGACTGTGCCGCCTCCTTACATGGCATATAATGGGAGAGGGAGTAAAGATCCCTTCATATACACACATCTCCTGTGGCCAGTGTAAGGGTAATCCAGAATTTACAAACCCTGTGATAAGGGGAACATAGGGCCTACCACACAGATGTTGCTTCTGTGGAGCAACTTAACCAAAAGAAGATGGGGATTTGGTGGAGTGATTGCAGATGCCTTCTGGGGCTCCCCCTTGGTTCTGCACCACCCTTTATCTACAGACTTTGTGCTGTTACCACAATATTGCCCTCTATGACTAGTCACATTGAAGTCAATGAAACTAGAAACGACTCGTGTGGGTACAACTTGCAATATCGCACCCTTATTGTTTTGTATAAATTAATGGGATTTTTAGGGACATTATTGAATGGTCCAACTTATAATGAAATAGGCAGGAAGAACTGTTTCTGACTGTATTGGTTGTGTCTGAGCTAAGGTTTGTCTGTGTGTGAGGACTGAATACTTTACAGTTTCTGAGCTTGGAAACAACATTTCCAGCTAGAACATCCCCTTCCCCTCCCCAGCTGGGAATAGTGGCTTGTCTTGTCACATTGTAATTCATGTTGTAGATTTTAAATGATGGTGATTATTTGAAAGCACCATCATGAAAATCCAGTAAGTATATTGCATATGGCTCTTGATTAAGGTAAAACGTAAGATCTACTAGAAAGTTGAAATCTTCCCAGTTGTCTGTAATTGATTCTTCTAAACAAGGTGTCCAATGTATTGGAGGTCCCATTATTTATCTGTCTTAAATATTGACAGAACACCAGTCACTATTATCTATGCCCCCAACGGACTTAGAGAGAGAGAATATTTAGGGAGAGAGAGAAACTGAACCCCAAACAAAGGTATATCATCAATTAATTATTACTTTTGGAAACTGGCAAGGACCCGTTTGCCTACACTTGCAAATAGCACCGTGATGAGAACCTCTTTGTTATATCTCATCCAAAAAGATAGCAGCTCCAGAAGCACAGATCCCTCTATCACCATGCTGTGACATTGATTTGCTTTTGACACGGAAAGAGTGCCACCTAATGAGTAACCAACACCACTGCCACCAGGACTCAAAACCTACATTTTTCTTAAAGGTTTTCCATCGAGTATCCACAAGACCAAACCAGACTTAGCTTGTGAGATCAGATGAAATAATATCCAAGATGCAGCTTGTCCCTGCTGTGGATAGCTATTAAAGTCCTTTGGTGTTTAGTTGGAGATTTATCCACTGACTTTCATTTAAATCTCCCTGCATTTAGTGTCACAGAGAGGTTCTTTATATGTTACTATTTTTAAAGAGAGGGGACTTGCTTACCATGCAGGGAATTTTCAAGCTCACGTAGCTCTAATAAAATATTGATTGCTCGGTATATTAAGTGCACAAGAAAGTTTGGGTTAAGGGCTAGGATGGGGAAAATAACCTCAAATTGCACTATGGGCCAGGAATAGAGCTGGTCAGAAAATGGGGAGGAAATTGGTGAAAACATATGCCCCTTTTTTTGGTTGAAAAATGTCATAGTTCAAATTTTCTCTGCCAGCTTTAGAACTGGTTAAAAAAAATGGGACGCATTTTTCATGGAAATGTTTTCAAAAATATTTTTCCTGGTTTTTCATTGAACCATGTTTATATTCAAATTTTCTTGAAGAGTTCTAGCCAGGAACCCCTAGGATGGAAGCCGGAGCCCCAAGCAGATACAAGGGAGTTAGTCAATAAAGAGTGCACATACGTGTCCCTTTAAATCTTATTCAGGATATTAGCAATTGCTGTTGTTATAAAGGTGCATCTCCTCTCTTCCAAATTCCTGTTTTCTGTTATCACAAGTGGATCTACAGTCCTTTTATTTGGAGAACATTATTGAATCTGATTTTCCCTTGTTACTGACCATGTTGTATTGAATGAAAAGAGGTAAGCAGTGTTGTTTGATATACCACCCCTTACGCTTAGTTCTTCATCCATTCTGACTGCACTTTCTTCCATCGCTTATGTTCATTAGTTTTAATGGATGCTCTAAAAAGTGCATCATTAAAGGCTGATTGTGCTTAGATCAGGTTTAAAAAACAATTGGGGAAATAACTCTCATTTCACAAGAACATAGGAATTGCAATACCAGATTAGACTAGTGTCCATCTAGTCTGGTTTCTTGTTTTTAACAGTGTTTTCAACAGTGAAGTACCAGCTACTTCAGAAGAAAATGTAAGAAACACCATAGAGAACCATCGAGAACAATTGAATAACCTGTCCATGAGATTAGTTTCAGTTAGTGATTGATTCATGCGCTGAAACATGAGGGTTTATATCACATATTCAATTTTTATTCTAGTTAAAGTAACTGTGGATGTTCTCTTTATCTACATAAATATCGGATCCTTGTTTGAATCTTGCTAAACTCTTGCCCTCAGTGATATCTTTTGGCAGAGTTCCACAGGTTAATGGAACATTGTGTACATAACTATTTCCTTTATTTAGTTTTATGTTTGATGCCTTTCAATTTCATTGGATGTCCCTTTATACTTGTATTATGAGACAGGATAGGTGGGAGTGGTGGATTTGCCTTTATTGTACCATTTGTTATTGTGAGCGCATCTCTCAGATCCTGTGACGTTCATGTCTTCTCAAAACTAAACAGCTCCAGACTTTTTAGTCTTCCTTAACACAGAAATATTTCCATGATCCAAATAATTTTCATCATCCTTGATGTTGTTGGCGTCAAGGAAATTAGCTAGTGAGGTTTTCCCTTGCCTCAACATAAAATTCTTCATTAGATTCCTACTCTTTCTGATTCACAAATCTATACTTCTGCTTCCCACTGTGTAGTCTTTTTAAGAGTATGTTAGATGTGTAATTGTAAAGAAAACAGGAGGGATAATTATGCTACTCAATAACTATGTAATTTGATCATAAACCCAAGAAATGGAATTTTGACAATTAACTAATTGAATTGACACTTATAAATGATTAGTTAGGTATTAGCTCTGCTTGAAGAATATGGTTCTATATGCTAAGCATGACCATTGTGTAGCCTCTATTGAATGAGTCATTGAAGCCTATGTTTTCTGTGGTTCTATGTACAGTAGTGCAATAAGCATCCATCAAGCAGTAGTAATGCAGAAACAGTTTTTTGCTTCTAGTAATGATAACATGCCACTATTGTGTCAAGCTTAAATTATTATTTACATCAGTTACAAAGTACTGCTTGTGCCAGGATCCTCTAGAATCAAAGAGAGGAAAAGGACTAGAAGGAGGAGAAAGAGGACTGCAGACAATGGGAACTGCTCTTTGTTCAGCACAGTTGAAAACTGGGGCAGTTATTTAAGTGCCTAAGTATAGATTTAGGAGCCTAATTTTGTACAACCGCTTCTGAAAATCTTGACCTTCAGCAAGAAGGCCCCAATTCAGTAGTGCCCTTAAGTGCATGCTTAGGTCTTATTGGCTTCAATGCTTCGAAACATATGCTTACAGCTAAGCACTTGCTTTTAAGTGTTTTGCTGAATCTAGGCCTAAAGGAACTGGGCTAGGTCCTTGGCTGGTTCAAATTGGTGTCAGTCCTTTGAAGTCCCTGGAGCTATATCAACAGAGGGTCTGGCCCACTTGTCATGTGCCACCACAGGAGTAACTTGAGCCCTGCTCAAAGTACAAGGGCCAGAAAAACACTTGGATTTCAATTTACTGTATATCAGAGAGACAAGATGGGTGAAGTAATATCTTTTATTGGACCAACTCCTGTTCTTCTTCTTCTGTGTAAGCTCGAAAACTTGTCTGTTTCACCAACATAAGTTGGTCCAGTAGCCTGGGACCTACACAGCTACAACAACACTGTGGTTTATGCTAAGATTTGAACAGCATGGGCCTCCATATAACAGTTTTAAAGGGCTTGGGAAGATGTTTTGTATTTTATGCAGTTTAAATTCTTCAGTCTTGCAAGCTTAAATTGATACTCTGACAGGATAACCTTCCACCATGAAGCCTGCTGCAAATTAATTTCCTTTGCAGTGATCATTCTGCTCTAATTCCAGGCATGCTGCTACCATTCTTTCTAACTGTATTTTCACTGAATTATGGAGGGAGGCAGGTAGTGCCCTTTTAAGGACAGGACTGTGAGTCTTTTTGCCTGTAGTTTCACAGTGCATGTATTTCTGTGAGTGTAATTACCTTCTGTGTAACATTGTTGTGCATTTCAGTGAGCAAATTCTACACCCAGAGAATTCACCCTTTGCCACAAAATCATGCTTCAGAAACTAAACGTTCATTTAAAAAAATGTTTCTAGCCTTCCCTCTCAGTGTTGTGAGAAAAGCTTGACAATGTGACCTCAGTGTAACTGATACAGTGGTGTCTGCCTGAGTCTGCAAACAGCTTGAAACACTAGCTGCGAGATGTGAATTCCCCTTCATCATAATGGGGTGTTTAAAACGTAAAGATGACAATCTGCAGAATACTGAGAAATCTGGAGCCAGCGTAAAATAAAATTAATTTAATATCAAAATAAATAACACTGGGGCTACTGCTCTAATTATATTATTCATTTTCATATTTAGTCCAATAATTCATATATTTTAATGTATCTGCAGTTGCCACAGGATTTCCACCTGAGTGCTGCAGAATGTAGGGATTTTACAGCAGATTTTAATTCCAGCTAACTGTGGAGTTCACAAGGTCTTGGCTGTGGTGTCACAGTACATGTATTTCTTTGAGTGAGTGTGAATATTTCTTTGAAGGGAAAAGTTTTGCTTGCAAGAATATTAATGGTTCAAGGAGCCAGATTCTTTGACAAATCATTTTGTATCACATTGGTAGGACTAAGAAAAAGAAACTTGGTTAAAATGTACCAGTTGACAAAGTTTATATTTAAATAAAACCAAAATAATAAATAGAGCACCAGGGATCTTGGAATCCAAGGCTTTGCCTCTTTACCCAAGATCCCTTATTTGCATTCTATTAAATACATCCAGTGTTTGTGGAAGATGATGGTTTGTCAACTTTGGAAAGCAGACCCTCTGTTGATCATCAAAGCAGGTACAGCAGCAATAGCAGTAGTACACTCTTCCCTACCTTCCCACATGTGCCTGAGCTTGTAGCTTAGGCCTGGTCCACACTACCCCCCCACTTCGGACTAAGGTACGCAAATTCAGCTACGTTAATAACGTAGCTGAATTCGAAGTACCTTAGTCCGAACTTACCGCGGGTCCAGACGCGGCAGGAAGGCTCCCCCGTCGATGCTGCGTACTCCTCTCGGCGAGCTGGAGTACCGGCGTCGACGGCGAGCACTTCCGGGATCGATCCGGGATCGATTTATCGCGTCTAAACCAGACGCGATAAATCAATCCCAGAACATCGATTGCCTGCCGCCGGACCCTCCGGTAAGTGTAGACGTACCCTTAGAGAGACCAGCTCTGTGGCAAAAGCACCATTCAGTTGTCTCCATTTCTGGGGCTTAGTTTTGTTTCACTATCTGTAGGTGCTATCAAAAGGGAAAGGCATCAGTTTGTAAATGTGTCAAAAATCTGGGACATTTGTGAGCACCTCTCTCTCTCTCTCACTGACTTTCTACATCTACCACCTGCATTTTCTTGATCCAAGCCTATGGCAAAAATTGTTCTGAAGCTTATTGATACATCACACTCTTCAGACACAGAGAAATTCAGCGTGACCCTAGCTTGACACAGAGAGAGGGCAAGTGTCAACTTTAATGGAAGTCACATGGCCGTATTTAGCATAGGAGCAAACTTTGAAGTTTTGTCCCCCAAATACTTTCCATCCCCAAGAGCATTTAACTTATGGTCACATACAAACAGTAGCACACTGATGGATAAAATGTGTCCCTGCTGTCCCTTTTTGGGAGCTCGAATTATTGCTGAACAAATTACTGGATCCCTGCTGAGACAATATTTAACATATTCCCTCAGGTGCACGGAAGCTGATTAATTGAATGCCTTTTGTAAGCAGGCATTAGATTTCAGCAGGATTTGCATTGTTTTGTTTTCCCCGCACTTAACTTAAAAGACTCTGGCTCTGTACCATAGGATAGTCCACCTATCCCATGTCTCATTCTTTAGTGTCAGATAGGTGAAGGAGAGCTGCCGCTTTGAAGTCTGTCTGAGACCATGGCTTGGGTTGACGTAAAGCACATCATGATGGCTAGTTCTTAAGCCGATGTGACTGAAGATTTTCTTCTTCATCAAGCATGTGCATCAAATTAATCAAATCATTTAAAACGGCCCCAAGTAACAAAGAAGGACAGTAATCTAGGCACTTCAGCTCTGGAATCCAAATGAGTGAGCATGACAAAGAATTCACCCCGAGATAAGGCTTTGCTGATCTAATAGTGTGGGTTAATGGAAAGGTGAGTTTGGATTGGCTGTGAGCTAATCCATGGCAAAAATTCTAAATTAGCTGTCTGGATGCTGAGAGCATTAGGATATTTCATAAACCTTTAAACTGCTCATGAAGTTCATGCATGCATTTTAATCAATCTTATGCAAATCAGCCCCCGGGGGAAGAAAAGGTTAGCTAGATCCTGATTTTTAATCTGTAGTTCATTTAAATTGTGTTACTTCCACAATGATTTACCATCCTGGAGCTTTAAAACTCCTCAGCTAGTGTAAAACAGTGTGGTTCTGTTTATTCCAACTGAGTCATGCTAATTTACACCAGTTGAGGATCTGTCCTTGTTTATCTTACAGAAAGGGAGTGGCTGCTTCTTGTTCACAGGATCTCAGTGTTATTCAGTGGTATTCGTCAGGCAGAGGAAGTAGCCCTTGGATAACAAAAGGAAGTTGAAAGCTCCCAGACTGTATCTATATTATGGCATAAAGACAATTGTTCTTTAAAAGTGCTTTCTGGCCTCTGTCAAAGTGAGGCTGATTTGTAGTAATGCTCATATAAATGGATCTTTCCCTAATTATGAATGTCCTCACAGTCCCTCAACATTGATTTTTGTGTGTCGATTGCCTGGAACTGTTTCCTGAATTGATTAACTTGAGGTGACGCTGTGTGTGTCTGTGCGCGCGCACACAATTCTCTTTTGACTGTATCTGAGACATAAATGAACAAATCATTAGAGCTGTGAATACTTGCAAAAAAAATCATCTGGTGAGCAAGTCCTCTGTCTTCTTTCCTTTGTGCACCTAGAAGATCTTAATTAATCTCAGTGGAGAAAAAAAAAATCAAGTACAAGCCGTTTTTGCTCAGGGCCTATGGGGTATTCTTTCAAAGCAGCATATGAGGTTTTAGCCACATGACTCTTATTGAACTCAGCGGGAGCTGCATGGCAGAACCATGCACAGCACTTCAAATTTTTTACCCACAAAGTCACTCACTGTCAGATGTATGAACACGGCTTTCTTTACAGCTTGTTTTGTGTCCAGCATCTTGCAGACAAACGGGCATCAATTAATTTGAGGGTTTTGGTTGGAGAGGTGCCAGGACTCTGAATGTTTCTTTAACTTCTGGAACTTTCCAAAATAAAACACAATACCAATAGTTCCCATCTAAACATTCACGTCAGACTCAGCAGCAGCTTGTTCGGGTTATATATTTCTCTTCATTTGTAGATGGGGAAAACTGCTTTCTAGATAGGTCCTCATCTTCACTTCTTGGGTGTTTATACTGGTACCTGTTTCCCTTTGTCAAACCCCAACACATGCAGTTGCTTCTGCGGCAGATTTCAAAGGGATGTATTTTACTCAGTGTCCAGACCTTCTGACTAGATAGCTCCTGGCTGCATTCTTACGTACAACAGCCACTTGCTCCCAGAATCATCTGGCTCTCTGACTCCCCTGGGCGTCTGTGCTGAATTGCCAGCCAGCTTTCCTGGGAGGAGGGAAGTAATCACCGCGCTACAGGAGGTCTTCATCTTACAAGGACAGGTGGTTGACTGTGTCCTACATTATTACATCACAAACGTTTCCAGGAGATTACAGACAGATTCTGATCGCATTACATGACAAAATTCTTCTCTCACCCCAATGTAAATCCAGAGCAACTTCACTGGCATCATTAGAGTTACTCCAGCACTGCATACGGAAAACTGAGATCAGAAACTGGCCCTAAGCATCAGATTGGCGAGAATCTGACGGACCAAATGCTGCAACTCTACCAACTATGTATACATAAATCTGAGGTCAAGGTTCCCATTTTAAACTCATAATTACAAGCAACAGAAGAGGATTTATCCATTTAGTTCCCCCTTGCTTTGCCTCAGTTTGCTTACTTCTCAGTTTTCCAGCGCTATCAGATTTCAAGGCCCCTGCTGTCAGCTGTAATTACTTCAGAAGAATTGGTTAGAAGAACCAAATCACTGACACAACATTTTCAAAATCCCCCTTGAAACCTTTCTTCAAATATTTTTGCCTGTGAGCTGAGGTGAAGTTAGGTTAACTCAGTGAATGCTTAAAATGATTGACTAAAAGCCTGCTTTGGCTGTAGAATACAAACATTCAAAGCAATTAGTTTTGAATCAAGAAATTAAAATAGAAATATCATAAAATGGGCATTGAGGGAGTATGTACAATACTTCTTTCTAACATTGGGCCCAATGCTGCCAGGGCTGAGGTTCTTCAAACTTCATTGACTTCTGTTTGAATTTCTCCTTCCTTGTAAGTGTTAACCATGATTTGGGGGCAATTCAGTGTTGAGTGAAATGATGTCTCTTTGTCTAAATATTTATTTCAACTTAATCTTTTCACTTTTCCTGTCAGCCATAAATACCAATGTACCATTTCCATAGATGTGCTTCAATCTATAGCAGACTTTTATTATTTTCTCTCCCAACATTGCTTCTGTGTCAGAGCTAAAGACCTTTTCGTAATCTACAAAATTCACATACAGGGGCTTGTTGTACAAATTTGGCTTCTCCATAACTTGCTTTATTGTTTCCCATAGATTCCTTAATCCTGATTGCGACATTCCTTCTTAATAAGGAAAAAACATATTTGATATATCACAACATTATTTTTAAATATTTTCAATTAATACATTGGGGCCGTACTCCTGTTTGGGGCCTCTGTGCACTTTTGTCATATAAATGTACATAGTAATAATATTTCATACCGTTTTTATGAAAAACGTATGTGATATTTTTAATCAACTACAAGGCCCAATAGTTCCACCCTTAGTCACTCTGAGTAGTACCTTGGGCCCCCGATCCTGCAGACCCTTTCACATGTGCTTATCTTTACTACCAAAAGAAGTTCACAAAGGAAATCTCCAGCTGCCCATTTATGGCTAGCATCTGTCCTCTGTGGCACCTGATCAGCACAAAGTGGCAGCTGAAATCTGCTCTCCTCCCCCTGCCCTCTTGCCGTTTCTGTGGATAATCAAGGAGGTATCTAGTTAGGTAAAGTTGGTCTTGAGATTGAGGAAGTGGGGGGGAAAGGCTGATTAAATGGGAAAATAAAGATATTGAGGAATGTGACTAGACTGAGGACCTGATTGATCCCATCAGACATTGCATGGGCATGGGCCTGTATTCCAAGGTGCAGTGCACAGGATGTAGGCAGCATATGAGTTCATAATCTCCCCGCTGTCTGCTTTTTCATTTGGTTTTACTGCTTGTTATGTTCTAACCAATGGTTTTCTTTGCATGGCATCATAACTAACTGGCAGAATGGTGGGGCACTAATCATGATAAAGATAATAGTATTCTGCTTGCTAATAGAACTTTCCACAGCTTAACAACAGACTCCTATTATGTCTCTCCACTTCCATGTACAGGGGCAAGAAACGTCCTTCCCACTACCCCCACAAACCAACCTTACGGCAATAACCAAAAGGCTTGGGATTCAATTTGTGTCTCTCTCTGAATGTAAGAAAATGAAGATGTGTTCTACCGAAACGTAGCGATGAATGGTCCGTGCCTCGAATGTGATAACATGGCATCAGCCTGGCTTCTTTCTGGTAGAGCTGTCTCCGTCATTCTTTAATCACACGGAGCAAAATTGGAAACCTACGACTAAGAAATCAATATAATTTTTTGAGATATATAACAGTAATATGATTAATTTTAGAAATTAGTTTGCAATTAGCAGTGCAAAATGTCTATGAAAATACAGTATGCTAAGACCTGTGGTGAAAAGTTTGCGAAGGTTCTTATGATCAATTTTAATTAAATCGTGGGTATATGATCAGATAGGGATCAATCCTGAAATTGCAGTTTATGGGATGGCACCATTTGCATGCTGCTAAATTGAGGAAAATAATAGTATTATCTCTTGGTCTTCTTTGGAAATATCTATTGCCAAGTGATTTGGGTTTTCAGTGTTGGTAGAAGAAAGAAAGATCTAAATATGGATCAGAATATATGAAGGATACTGTTCCCTTAAAAAAATCTATTTCATTGCACACACAAAAGTGTAGAAAAACTGCCACCTGAAAATTTGACTTACAGTTGTTTGCAGATGACAAATAGTAAAAGCATTAATTTATAGTTGGTGCCAAAAAACATTGCCAACTCGTATTCTTTTTCAGGCAAAAAACAAAAATGAATAAAACCAAAAGCTCATTCATTTTTGTTGCTGTTGTATTTTTTTGTCCACTGAAATGGACTATAATAGTGACCAATAGTATTTTCTGCTAAATAAACTTGGCAGTAACAAATGTGGATCAATAATTGGCTCACTCTCCTTGGACCTGAATATTGCCGTTGTTCATCATCTTTCCCCAGTGAACATGATTGGTTGAGGAAGATGGAAATTTTTGCAGCAGCTGAATAGAAGTCAGAGGATCAGTTAATGTTCTGCTGTTAAACATCCTCACGATAGGGAGCCTCAGGCTTGGTTCAAGATAATAGACAATGAAGCTCCAAGACAGAAACAATTTAAATTACATTTTAATCAACCCTCAGGAGGAAAGGCAGTATTATGTGAAACTATTCATAGAAAAACAGCAATTTTTCTTACCTGTACTATCATTTGTATGCATTATGCTTGAACAATCTGATAAATTAACAGATTATCCCCTGATCCACTCAGGCGCCTCTTCTGTGATGCTTCATAAAGAATTGCCCTCTCCTTTATTTTCTTGGGGTAATGACACTGGATAACCAGGGTCTCTGATCAACTTGAGCAGAAGGTCATTGTATTTTAAAAACAAGTAGGGGGTGGGAATGGAAGACGAGGCAGGGAAAAGGGTAGGCTCTGAGGTAATTTCTATTTATGCTGTAATCACCACGTTGTGAATTTAAACAAAGATATTTGTGGCTTGTTGGGTTTTTGTTTTCCCCAGTGTTGTTGCTGTAAAGACCCATGATCTGTTTCTATATCATGGACCTGGTCCAAAGCCCAGTGAAGTCAACAGGAGGCTTCACTGGTTCTTTGGAATAGGCCCTGCTACTTTACCGTAGACACATTTAGGTCTCAAGTCAGGAAGGCCCTTAAAAATGTGCTTAGCTTTAAGTGGATGAATAGTCTCACTCATTTCAGTGGGACTAGTCATATTCTTACAGTTAAGCACATGGTTTGTTGGAACAGGACACTAGAGCAGTGGTGGGCACGGGCTGGCCGGGAACAGCGAACCGCGGCCACTGGGAGCTGCGGGTGGCCATGCCTGCGAACAGTCAATGTAAACAAACTGCCTCATGGTCTGCCAGCGGATTACCCTGATGGGCCGCAAGTTGCCCACCACTGCACTAGAGCCTGATCTATAGTGGAGTTTTAGGAATGCAGGATTGAGCCCTACATTATTATATCTTGTTCTTGTTACAGAAAGAAAACTCAATATACAAAAAATTGACCATAAAAATCCTTTAATGAGTAGTGTCATTGACAAGAACAAAATGGCAAGCATGTTTTCTTAATCCCACTTCTCAAGTTGTAAACAGAAACCGCTGCTTAAGAGCAGCAAATCAATTTACTAACCATTGCTCGAAAAATAAGGTAGTCTACAAATAGAAAATTAATGGGAAATGGATAATATTGTGCAGACTGATCAATGGAAATGTAAAGGAAGACAAATTGTGTGTAATTTTCCTTTTCCCCCAGCCAATCAACTTCATCTCCATAAAGAACATAAAAAGACCGTATTAATAATAATTAAATAAGCAGGTTTAATGCAATGCCTCGCCAACCCTTTGGAATTAGTGCATTAAGGAAAAAATGTTTTATGTGAAGCAACAACCATATCACCAAGATTTCTGAGATTAGCTGAACTAAAAGCTTTAAATGTCTTATATTATACCAACCCCTATTAACAGTGCAACAGAGAGAGACTTGGAAGAGGGATGAAATCAGGAGGGAAAGTGCTCAAGGAGGGATTTTACTGAGCCATTAAATTATAAAAAGTGGTACTGAAATTATTAACAGCTCTTACTACTTTTAGTTTAATATAGATCATAGGCCATATACTGCACAGATATACACCAATGCAATCCCATTACCTTTATTTGGATTACTCAGAGTGAAAGTCAGTAAAGAATTTTGCCCATTGAGATGGGACAGTGCTAATGAAGTTTAAAGAAAACAAGTTAAAAAGTCAGATCCTTGATTGAAGTATGCTGATTTTCAACAAATATTTTAAATGTCTGCAGCTGCACTGTCTTTGTCTATTTGATTTCATAAAGGGAGCAACAGCAAGCTGAGTCAGTAATTGCATGGCAAACATCCAAGGACCACTGAGGTGTTGAAGAAAGTTGTGGGTTTGGATGGGGTACACTTTCCTCTGAGTAAATATTGAACTGCTGGTGTTAGAGAACAGTATGCTGCTGAGAGATGGTCCAGTGGTTAGAGCACTAGCATGGGATTCCCTGCTCTCTCTCAGCCTTCTGGCGTGACCTTGGGAAAGTCACATCCTCTCTGTGCCTCGGTTCCACAGCTGTAAAATGAGGATAATAATGGTACCTCACTTGGGTGTTGTTCAAAGCCGTGTCTTTTGAATAGAGCTAGTCAAAAACTTGCAGTCAGACCTTTTTTTGTGTGACAAAAATGGCCCATCTCTAAATGAAAGTTTTCAAGAAAAAAGTTTTAGTATGACATTTTTTGTTCTTTCTTGAAAAACTGAAACCCAAAAGAATTTTAGTTTTCAAAAAGCAAAACATGAATTATTTTTAATTTTTGGTTTTAAAAAACACACATTTTCAGTTTTTGGTTTTTCTTTTAAAAAAAAAACCAGAAAAATTCTGCAAAGAAAAAAAAAAAGCCAAACCAAACAAAACCCATTTCTTCTCAACATTTTTGCAGAAAACGCCATTTCTGACCCATTCTGATTCTGGGTAAGAAGTACAAATGAGGGCCTGGTCACTGAAAATCCCAGGCCAGATTCCCCAGTCTGCTCCATCCGCTTTTGTTCCGCTCATGTGTCACGGAGGACAGATTCCGGCCATAAATGGGCAGCTGAGATTTCCTTTGTGAAACAGCCCTCCCCACTAGCGTAAAGGCAATGGAGACGGTACAGCCAGTTCCTGTGCCAGCCACACACCATGGTGTAGGGAAGGTGCAGACTGAGTGCCGATTTAATTTACACCATCAGTCAACAGCCCCACGGGACACAAATTCCAGGGATCCGTGCAGGATAGTGATATCTTAATAATACCCCCCTTTCTTCCAGCCAGGCCCCATATACCACCAGCAGGGTGAGGGGTGGGTTAGGAGTCTCCGTGCCAGCTCTGCACTCCCCTTGCACTGAGGTGATCCTGCTAGAGCCAGGTGTGTTGGCTCTACAACCAGAATCCTCGGGCAGTTGAAAGCAGCCTTGCGGTAACCCAGCGACTGGCCTGCAGTGTTAAGGAGATACATAAGGCGTCCAGTTTAAGAATTGTTCCTGGAAATAAATCTTTAATTTCCTTGCATGCAAAATTAATGTATAAAAGTTTGGGGGGTTGGGTTGTTTAGCCTAAGTGAGAATGAATATAATAACCACAGTCAACAATCGTCAATGTGCCAGCCTCACTGAGTGTTGCATGCCTGGACCAAATTCAGACCTGGTGTTACTCCATCAATTTCAGCGGCACTCCATTTGCTTGCACTGGCTAAGAAGACACCCTAAGGTTAGTATTCAAGAGGGCTTATAAATCAAATGATACTGAGCCGTGTTGTTCATCCTGCAATGACAACTAAGTAACCTTAAGGTCATCCCAACATCAGGTGATCATACAATGTAGTATTTGTAGGAAAGGTCCATTTTTACCAAATCCCCGCTGCCTTGTTTGGTTCAGAGCTTTGCTATTAATCTCAAGCGGCACGTCAGCCAGAGGAGAGCATGGCGTCTGACTCTTCAAAGTTGCTCTCATCTTGTCAGCTCCCAGTTGTGCTTATTGGCAGCCGGCAGCATTTTCCCAGGCAGTTGGTGTACAAGCAGAAGAGAAGATAAACAGCACAGTTGGAAGATGGAGCTGGCTGGAAACACAGTAGCAACTTCATAGAAACACACTCTTCCAGAGAGAGCGCTACAAAAAAACCCAAGCAAATCCACAAATGATTATTTTTGTGACAAATTTTCTAATTTCCCTGCAGAATCTCACAGGGAACTTCAGCTTTCAGCCATCTTCGCTTAATAATGGATTTGGCAAGTCACATGCATAGGTCCAGCAAGTGATTATACTCCTGGGACTAGATCCTTCTCTGTGGAGAGGTGGTGTACTTGGATCAGGGAGGGCACAGGGAGCCTCTTATTTCCCCTAGCTCCTCTAGTGTATTGAGGCAGCACTAGCATAGGTTTCCTGCTTTGGTCCACAGCCCCAAGGGAGCATGATTAACCAGCTCAGGGGTGTGGCCAAGCCACCATTGTGCAGGCTGCAGCTGGCAGTACACAAAGAGCAGTGAATGTTTTTGAGAGCTGCGGTAAAGTGTACACCAGGGTGTGTTCCTCACAGTCTGCTGTGCTGGTGGGATAGCTTAGGGCCCTTCCAATCGCTGGCTCTCCTCTGCTTCCTCTCTCTTCACTGCCTTGTATTGTCAGGGCAGGATTTTTCCTCTGAGTGTGGAACTCAAGATAGGTTTCCTTTTTACAGTGTCCCACTCTTAGTACAACCTTTTATTTACCCATCATGAAAGTAGGTCATTGGAGTTAGTAAATGTGCTCATTCTGTCCTAGTTTTGCTGATGCAGAAGAATGACTCTGTGCCCTTCAAAGAGCTGTCCATTCCTTTGCTATAATTGCATTCAAACTGTTGAATCTGTCTCACTTCCACTTGTTCCTTGTGTCTGCTAAGGAGTGCAAATCAGGGGCGTGAGAGAAAAATATACAAAGGTCATGTTTGAATTTCATCTTTCCAGAGCAGAGGGATGCAGGAGAGGAGCAGAAGGTCAAAAACTGCCTTACCCTTTTCAGTGTGCCTTAATCCCCTTGCCTCAAGAGATGGCTTGTCTGTTTGCCAGTTGGCCTTGAGTCATCAGCCATTGCTATCTCAGAATTGCAGTGCCAGGTGTATTCTGCAAATGTAGAAAGTAGCACTTTAGAAAGGTTTGACATCACCAGTGTTCTGTATCTGGATTCAACAGCTATTGCCTGATTAATGGGAATGGCATAACCGTTCTGTTTGGAGCAGCCTCAGGCCCTAGGTTTCTTAAAATGGAAGCTAGGAACCAGACACATGAGGAGTGCAAACAACTATTATAAAATAATTTTAAAGTAAAATAAGCGACGATCGGCAATTTAATTAGTATTTCTTTCTCCACACTGGCTTTCCTGCTGTGGGCCAGATCCTCAGCTGGTGTAAATCCACTAGCTACGTTGAAGCCAATAGCAGTATTGATAACCTTACTCATTCAAAAATGATGAGTCAGGTCTCACAAATTCATGAGACTGGCTTGAAAATCATGATATTACAAAAATAAATTTGGGGTTCTTGTTCTTTGCATTTAGAATTCACATTTTCAAACTTTTATGTACAAGTACATGGGCTAAAAATTTACTATTTTAAAAATGAAAGCTGAGATTCTCAGCTAATAGACTGCTTACGGGCTTTAAGAAAAACTCAAAATGTCAGGAGAATTGTTATAAAATTGCAAGAATTGGCAACTTTGAAATAGAGCAATGCCAGTTTACAGCAGTTAAGGATTTGGACCATATAATTCCATTGACTTCAATGGAGTTACTCCTGATTTATATCAATATAAGTGAGATCAGAATTGGGCTGTAATTCTGCAGATGAAGAGGAAGTGTAGCAAATTTAAAATTCATTTGTTTCTTGTTTATCCTCTAATTCCCAATCACTCCTTTTTTAAAATTTTCTAATTCAGGCAGCAAAGGTGCAAGACAAAAAAAAAAAAAGTATGGTATTGTATAACCAACATAAAATTGATTCATTTGGAATCATCCTCTGTTTTTGCTGCTTCTAGTCAATTTAGTTTAGTTGCTGGCACAAAGATCCTTTATGAAGATGAGGATTTGCTTTGTAGGATAATTCTCATATCTTCTAGCATGATAAAATCAGTTACTCAATTTAATCCCCAAGTAGCAATGCTGAGATACATTTTGATTAGTAAAAAGAACAGGAGTACTTGTGGCACCTTAGAGACTAACAAATTTATTAGAGCATAAGCTTTCGTGGGCTACAACCCACTT